>NC_092363.1:22460273-22755273 GCF_030848805.1 Temnothorax longispinosus | reverse complement strand
GACGAACACAGACGGACGCGCCATTAAAAATCCACGCGGCACAGCCGCGCCGTGCGCCACGCTCACGCACGTGAGACACGTGATTCGCTATCGTTCGTTCATTCATATATATATATGTATATATATATATAAATATAAATACATAAGTATATATATATATATATAAAAGTCAGACAACGATGCCCGGGACCGTCAGGTATTGACGCATCCTTGGCCCGGGAGTGGAGCGCATTCGCCCGCGATATCGACTAAGAACTAATCTACAAAAGAAAGGTAACAAATCCCAAAACGGGAACCGATGTACGAGAGAACCGAATCGACTCGCGTGAGTTGGTATCGACAGTGAAGAGATTTCGCTTTTTTCTCATATTCCCCTTTCCACCGCCGAGAAAAAAGAACGCGTAACGCTCGTGACGTTTTTAGGTCCTTGTTCGCTTTCTTATCTCGCTCCGCTTTTATGTCCTTCACAATTACGTGTATATTACGCGTCTTAACTACTTGTGCTGGTACAACACTCTCGGCGCAACGAAGCTTAACGCGGAGCGCCGCACGTTGTCGATATATGCGTTGCGTATGCATGCGTATACGATGGCACCATGAGTTTTTGTCTCGCGCTGCCTCTTCGTCGTTCCTCACGTCGTTCCACGGATCACGCTCGCGAGTCAACGGAGTAGAGTAGTCTCGCACTGATACATTGGTCAGGGTGCGAGAGAAACTGGTCGAGTCCGCTCGGATTTGTAGCGCGCTTCGCCGTCTAAACCAGATTGTACTCCTTCAGATTGGACTGTAGAATGGTGTCTTTCACCGCCGCGAACACGAATCTGATGTTCTCCGTATCTGTGGAATAGAAAAAAGATATGTATTCAAATACCAGAATATACCTTTAAGACTTGCTCAAGAGAAACGCTTAACTGGTTGCATAAAGCACCGTTCGGTATCATGCCATGAATGATTTTCTTTCTTCTCAAATGAAATTTTCAACTTGTCGTTGTGATTTGTAATAACATTTAAACCTTGCAAGAGACTTCTGATACACATACGCCACTAAATATATTCATAGAAAATTGATATTGAAACTTAAGACTAATGACGGTGAGCATTATAATTGTTTGTAAGTATATCATACTATACTATGCTAGTTAGTGCTATATAATATAAATTATTTATTAATTTTTAATAACTTCAGGATATTGTTAAAGATCTGTCTTGAAAGAATTAACAAAAAAGCGCAAAACAAAGATCGGCACTTACCCCCTATACAAGAAGCTTCAAACCCTGGGACAGTCATGACACACATGCAGCATGCAATTCCCTTTAAGATACTTTTTGTAGCATTACGAAAGAGAAACCATAAACACAATATAATTCCCTTTTTCGATACTTGTTTTAAATAAGCTTAAGTAGTCAAATATTAATAATGCAAAAAAATTGTAGTAATTATGTTAGTATCCATTTAAATATTTAAAATATTAAAGTATAATGCATATTAAAGCGCGAAATATTTTAAGTACTTAAACAAATATATAAATAGGTATTAAAGATTTGTTTCATTAATTTCATTATTTCATTAAGTTCAAAGTATTAGAATACATATTATACATAAATAATAATTTTACAATCGTTATAAAAATATTGTATTATCTTCATATAAGCAGCGTTTGTAAAACGATTGGAACCTTAACCACAAGTGGAATATTCTATTTTTGCCAGACTCTATGATAATACCTATAATAGACATAAAAATACCGCAAGGAGCCTTTGTTTATTACAAAGGCATATTAGAAACGCAATGTTGCAAGAAATGGATTAATTTAGCAATTATTAATAGCAATTATTAGAGTAAACATCAATTGTTATATCCCTTTTATTTAGAGTTTAGAAGGGTTTGATAATTTATTTTCACTAAATGTATATTGTAATATATTGTTGTCTACAATATATTACAATATACATTTAGTGAAAATAAATTATCAAACCCTTGTAAATTCTACATATATTACAATTCGAAATTTTCGAGAGTAAAGTTGTTGTATTCGCAGTCGACGATCGATCGCCAAGAATGACACAGACCTAATGCTACGGAATCTATTTTAAAGAGCAACATATGATAACATTTGACAAATAATCAACAATTCATTTTTGCAATAATATCTGTCAAGCAATCGCTATACTATTTGGTTACTCCTAGTACTCGTTGATTGAATTATTCTTAGGCAGCTTTGTCATACAAATCTGTCGTACATGTACTATACGTCATTCTCGGCGTCAAAATATTAAATAACATCGTCAAGAATCTGCGTATACTCGATAATATCTGTAGAGTCGCGTTAAGCAAGATTAAACTCCTTAAGTGCGGTTTGCATGATCGTATCCTTAACAGCGCAGAATACAAGCTTGATGTTTTCCGTATCTGATGGTTAATTCCATGAACGCAGCATGCAAAATATAAATCGAGCATCATTGAGATTGGTCTGCACCATTTTACGCCTTTGAAAAATCAACCTGGTACCGAATTTATCGATATTTGTATATTTTCTTCTAATATCGTATAATAATCTATAATTCAGTAAACACCGAGAAATATACACACAATATTTATAAAACTATACATACTACGTAATTTATATTAAATATAAATTGCACTAAATAAATTTGAAAAATTAGAATTGTGCTAAAGACGATCAATATATTATTTGTAATTTATCTCACTTCTTTGCATTCATTTCTCTTTTTAATAAGTATATATATAAAACTATGCTTTAGATCTTATCTACTATAAAAAATAATTATCTACTTAAATTAGTTTATCTTGTCTTTTTATTTTTATGCAATCTTTTACATGAGACATAAATATATCTCTTATTTCGTCCTCTTCATCGAAAAAAGATGTTTTTCATACATGTATATAGGTTGATTTTTCCACGGTGCATTTATAACATTTGATTACACACCTGATTATACGGGAGACAGGCAACATACAAGCTCTGGTACAAGACACAACACATCGAATAACTGTTATAAAGCGAGAGAAATACGGTATTTTTGTACACAGGAGTTTATCAAGAGGCTAGCCTACCTGTGGCACACGTAAAGTGGGAATAAATAATCTTCTCGCTGTCTGGATTCAATTCAACAAACATCTTCAGGATGAATTCTCTAGCTTGTATAGCCTCTCTTGGCCGACCTGCGGAATATACAAGCAAGGAAGGGGCATGGCATTACTTCCGTTCATCTACGAAGCGAGTACATAATGCATAGTCAATATTTTTTAGCGGTCGCTCAATAACGAGACGATTAATTGATACGTATTATTGAAGTTTTTTACTAGGTGTAAATACAACAAAAGATAAGTTGGAATTTGGCCAAGAGAGAAAACTCTTTCGTGTTACAGGATTTCTAAGTGTTTTACAAGACCGGAATAAATCTGCATCTGGAAAATGTCGCCGCGCGACATCAGTTTTGCTCATGTGCACAGCATAACGCGAAATGCAGACGGATATCGATCTATTTTAATGGAATAATGTTGTACTCCACTCAAATCCAATATACGCTCTCTCCAAGGACAGCTTATTAAATTAGTCGTAGTGAACATCAAAGAAGCCTTTCGAAAGCCTCATTAATAAGCTAGAAAGCTTATGTAAGAACACCGAGTATAATTTTGCAAATTCGAACCAGTTACTTACACGTTGTAGTTCGTAATAAAATCTGAAAATCTGTCGTCGCGAACTAAGAATTTCAATTTAATATAACTTTCGCTAGATACTTAGAATTTCAATGTGTTGATGTAACTTTTGTTGGACGTTAAATAATTACATAATATTTTACAAAGTTGTAAATTACAATACAGGATGCGATGAAGGTTCTAATTATTGCTATCAGATTAACTAGCTTGAATCTACATACAAGTTAATTTTAATTTATCAAGATTACGTGCTACTGATTATGCGCAGAAATATATATAGGTTTGGCATTCAAATAGCCTTGCAAATAGATTATTACTAATAATAAATAACCACGTGAATTCAGAAATATCGGAGTGGCAAAGTTACAATAAAGAGCACGAGAGCCGCACGAAATATCATTACTAAACTGTTCGACAAATAACTAGAGAATCTACATTTTCTGCTCGGGACACACTCAAGTATTCGAACAGACCTGTCGCACACGTAAAGTGAGAGTAGCACATTCGATCAGGATCGGGATTACAATTGAGATACACCTTTAAGATGAACTCCCTGGCCGGCACATCTTGTTGTTTCGGGCCTACACGATAGAACTTATTTATTTACCAATATCACAATTAACAATCTCATCACTTTATTCAGCCTGTACCTCGAGGTAAATTATACTAAAGAGCAATGTGTTTTGTTTTAATTTTTGTGAGAGCACTGCAATGGTGCAATGATGCAGGAACTTCAAATATATTTTTGTCTTTTGTTAAACATCTTGCGTGGGGAGTTATTTCCATTTTTTTTTAATATAAGATAAGATCTAATCTGACTAATTAACAATCAGAATAAATATTTAGGATTTTATGTTAAATGGTTATTGATAATCCGTTTGCAGATTCTATTTGTATTTGTAAAAAGAGGATGCTTGATATCATAACTTACCATCATATTCCGGAAAGTAGTCGACAAGATGAGAGTACATAATCTTTTCTTCTAGCAGATCTTTCTTGTTGAGAAACAGGATAACAGAGGAGTGTTGAAACCAGGGATATGTTATAATCGTTTTGAACAGTGCTTTACTTTCTTCCATTCGATTCTAAAAAGAAATCAGATACAGGTAAGTTACAACAGCGTTGAAATTCATCGACAATTCCATCCATGAAAGTATTGTAATTACCTCGTTCTCCGATTCAAATAGAATTTGATCATATTCACTTAGAGCTACTAAAAATATAATTGAAGTAACGTTTTCGAAACAATGAATCCACTTTCTTCTTTCCGACCTCTGTCCACCGACGTCTACCATCCTGCAAATAATATTCTGTTAAACCGAGTACTGTTAATAGCATATGAATTAAATATAGTCGAATCTTCGTATTTTTAATTTGTAATGATCTATTGAACATCTCTTCTCTAATGCAGTTTAAGTTTCAGATATCTAAAAATTTAGATTTATTGCTAAAGAATTAATGTAGAAATCTATGGAAAAAATTGTATTTTAAAAGACTATTTTAAAATATTTTTAAAAGAAATATTTTAAAATAGTCTTTTAAAGAGAAAGATTCTAGAGAACTATTCTAGAGATAATAAAGAACTATGAAGATTCAGCTATAAAACTTCCCGACTACTAAAAAGTGTAGTCTATCGAATATAATTTCTACACGTTTTTCAATGTTTAATGTCTAAGTCAAGAAACGCATAAGACGAATCGGGTCATAAGATGAGTAAGATGGCCCTTAAATCTCGATAAATTCAACGAATCACATGCAATGCGTCGCTATTGTGACCTACGCGTCTACTATGCTGTGTTCTTCATTCTTTATACATTTTCAGAATCTTTTGTAGTTTGCAGTAAAAAAAATACAAGTAAAATAATAGAAACTCTTTTTATATCTCTTTCATTAATCATGTGCGCTTGTAAATTACATTTTATTTAAAAAAATAGACTATTATGTATTGTATCATAAAAATTAAAAAAAAAAAAAAAAAAAAAAATACATAAGCTCTCAATTTTATTAATAATCTATTATAAAACAAGCCAGTACATGTTGTCCTTTTTGACCCAATTTTGATTTACTCTACAAAATCCGCAAAACATCTAATTGTACATTCATAAAAAAGGGTACGTATTTATTATTCCCAATCGTAACTACGTAATTACAAATGATATTATTATAAAAATTCACCGCATGCACAGTAGCATTATTGTAACGATACACTGAACGAACAAACAAATAGCGAACGAATAGCGAATGTAAATTTAAGTTGTTGAAGTTTGATAATAAATTATTTATGCCATAATAAATGCAAACGCGGTACGTTCGTTAATGTTTAATTTAATTCATTCATAAGATACATTAAAGAAATAAATATTAATTTCAAATAAATTTATCTTTGCATTTGCTGTCCGTCCGCTTATGCCACCCATTTTAGCTAAATAATCTAATGTTAAAAAAATATAAAACACATAAAAAGACATGCAAACGTCGAAGCTTCTTAATTATATACATATATATATATATATATAAAATTATATATATAATTATATACAATGTAACTCCTGTTCATCCTTCTCCTTTCTCGGGAAAATGAAAGAGAAAAGGATATCTATTATAAAATTATTTAATTGGATGTTGAATTTTGTTCCAATTTTTGTAACAACTAATTTTAAATATGTTTGTGTAATTAGTAGTAGTTTTATTAACAGTTAAATTAAAATGTTATTGAAGCGGTCGACTTAAAAATAAATTCTATATTACATCTTATTTGCATTTCAGAAGTTTAATTCCTTAAAATGTATTTCTATATTCCCTAGATTTTTCTATATTCCCTAGATTTTTTATTGCTCTAGATTCTCAATTATTAATTAAGAAAACGATCTATTTTAAATTTATAAAAAAAAATCATTCAAAATCATTTCAATGAAAAAAAGAAAAAGATTTAATTGGTTCACATTGCTTCCTACGTATGGATATATCTTGCGATGCTAAAAAATTCAAGTGCATGTTCGAAGTTTTAGAATTGGATTGAAAGACTATTAGTACCTAAATATGATGGAGTCCAGATCAAATGGATATTCTATAATTCCGGTGGTGGGAGCTCGTGCCCGGAGGATGTCTTGCTCGGTCGGAAGGAAATCGGGCTTTTCGATACGCTCTAGGTCACTAAGATAACTGCAAAACGAAACAAAAAGCTGCTGTCTGGAAGTGCATGCCATGCGTGGTAACTTAAAAAAATATATATATGTAATCAAAAAACAAGGGAATATGAAACGTTTCGTATGAAACAATTCTCATACATGCTTGTCCAGTGGTTTAGCCTGAAAGAATTTTTTGACGCTGATGCCGAGTCCTGAGACTTACTTTGGTACGTTTTACGACATATTTTTGTTTTTGAAATACATAATTTGTATATACATCACACAGATTTCTTTAAAATACAAAAGCAAAGTCAGTTGTGTTCGTGTATTTACATCTCAGATAAAGTAGAGATATCATATGTGTAATAGTAACATACTTCCACAAATTTCAATTTTTATCAACATTAGATATAAAAAAAGAGTTAATAGTTTGCTAGTGAATTTCAGACTTTCATAAAATAGAAAGCAATTGAAAATTTTCTTTTATCTACGGAATCAATTCAATGAGTATAGGCTTATCGCCAATTAGCTTTGTTTACATTTAATGGAGCGTAGTCACAGGACTTAAATAGCATCGCGTAGAACGGGGGGGGGGATAGGTGAACACTTAATCGAACAGCGAATCCCAGGTGCAAATCACAGAAAACGAAAAAAAATGCAGAAATGGCCCGATGCAGGGTGGTTTTGCAGGCGCAGGCAGGCAGCTCGCTCCTTCTCTCATCATCTTCGTCGGCCGACCGCGAGAGACACACATACCTAAATCGGATCTCTTCCAAGTCAAAGGGATATTCAATTATACCGGTGGTGGGCACTCTCACACGAAGAATGTCCTGTTCTGTGGGGAGGTAGTTTGATGCCGCGACTCGATCTATCTCCATTAGGTAACTGAAACATCGTGTTCTCAATACCCGGTGTACAGGAAGGAGATGGAGAACAAGGAGGAGTGTGGAAGGAAGTAAAAGCCACGGTGAGAGAATTAAATCGTGTCCGGTGAGCGCGTGAATATCGTAAGCATTGCTTCGAAACGCAAACGCAAGATGGATCAGGTGGGCACGTGTTTGAACAAGATTCCGAAAAATCTCGGTAAAAGGTCTCTGAAATGAAGAGCTTATTGAAAGGCCTTAAGTCAACTGTCCTCCTCTTTCTGTCGAGAGAGAAACTGAATGGAAATATGTTCCTACACACGTTGTGTGTTATAAGACACGTTTCTGTTCAAAATTGAACTAAGCCCTTTCGGAAGTGAGCTGTTATGCTTGCGTGTTCGGGAGGTGGAAGAGATACAAAGTATCTCTTCCATGTGATCGTACACAATTCCGACAAGAAATCTTTCTTGTTAATTTAGTTTTCTCCTTTTACTCGATCGGAATTGTACAGACAAACTGACGAAATAAAATAATTTGTTTGCAAAACGCAGAAGTGTTTTGATGCTTTTCTCAAGAGAAAATCCCTAATTTGTTGAAGACAAAATCAACGAGAAAATGACAAAGGTGCGGTGAACCTGGGTCGTTCTGTTGTACGACTTCTTCGGCGAGGAAGGTCCGGGATGTTACAGACGGAGGAACGGAAGGATAGTCTCTCGGTAACATGTGTGGACGGAGAGATAACGCGCGTTCGGTTCCGCGAAAAGGAGACGCGGTGCGATCGGCAGCTGGAATACTCACTACTTGGCGGAATCCGTGAGCTGGTATTCTCGTCTACGATCGTAGCACTCCTGTATACCCGCGTCCGCCCACAGGTCCTTGATCGCCTCCACGTACGGGCTCTCGAACGTCGTAACTGTTTCGAAGTCGACGCTCCGCACCAGTTCCGCTTTTTCCTGGAAAGGTAGAGGAAGAGAGACGTATGAGTCTATACGGAAACGGCGAAGCGGAACCGCGACACATGCGATTTATGCGTTATACGATTTCCGGTCCGGCGTATCGGGACGTAAGTACGATATCAAGTGTGCAATACGAAGTTATCATTAACCTTCTGATATCCGACGTGTAGAAAAGTTAAGTGCGCAGCTCTGCATATATGAAAAGCAACTTTTCGACGCTCCGTGTACTCTCTCTTATGAGGTTCAAACTAAAAACGCGCGGCTTTGTACATCTGGTCTCATATATCATCACAAAAATAGTGCAATAAGAGGGTGCAAATGGTTCAAAGAGTTTAAATTAGCAAAGATTTTTTTTTTAATATTTGTTAAGATTCCTTGAGTAGTCATTATTTATTTAAAAAATACTCAAAATGCTATAAAAAATTGCACATTTAAGAGTTAAGGCTTTAATTAACCCTTTAATATGAGGCCTGACCTGCGTGCGATCGTAATGACGGATTTAAAACATTTGATATTATATTCAAGGTATATACACCTGGAATTCATGAAAACGCAAAATTAAACATGCGATAGGAGCTCTAAACTAATTAAAGCGAAAATTATAAAAGGTATAATATATTTGTGTCAAGATGCTGCCTATTTAAAGCCATTTATAAAGCCGTTTATACCGACTGTCACTCCAATTTCCAAAATACATCGAAGAATTAATAATTTAACGCATTTTGCAATTTATTGCTGCCATAAAATCTTCCTTTAGAGACTTTAGACCAACTGACCACGAGCAATTGGCCAGATAGTGAACGATACGTACTATATTCGAGGAATCGCCGTACTGGATCTTCAGGAGATCCATCGCCCGGATCATAGACTGCATCGCCATGAAAATGTTTTGGTACACAAGTTTGATAAACCCTCTCTTGTCCTCGTCCGAGTAGCCGGAACCGTGGATAATCCTCATCTGCTTAATGAAGGTGGACTTGCCCGACTCGCCGGTACCTGCGACAAAGTTTCGGGTCTCGATTAGCTGCGCTGTCAAAGTAAATAGATAAGCAACGGTGTCCCTCCCTTAGGGAGAGACCGTGCGGAGATTTCCGATCAGATATATCCAAACTTTTTAACGAGATAACAGGGCGGAGATTTTTAGCGATAAAATTAGCAGATAATTAACGAATTATTAAGACATAAATTATTTAACTTTTCAGTAACGAGAACGAGCGTTCTGAAATTATTAATTAAAAAGATAGAAAGGCGATATTAAAATCTAGGAGAGACATGTCATACTGCTCCAATTGATTATTTCCACATCAATCGGCAGAACACAACGAAACGTCGCAAATTAACAGGAAGATCTACGCGTCGCGCGTAAAATTTAGTTCCACTAAATATATACATAATATATACAAATGTTAATTGCTTTGGAAAAAAAAAAAATTCTCGTGATGCCAGTTTCTAGCATTTGACACATTCGCGACTTCGCGCCTTGCGGCTCGCGCGAAGATTGTCCGCTTCTGGGAAACAGTGGGACGCGACTATGTCGGTCAGATGCAAGTGGAAGGAGGGGGGTTGCTGACAGCGGCGGCCGCGACGGCGGCGGCAGCAGCAGCAACAGCAACGGCGGTGGTGGTTCTGGCGCTGATGCTGTTGCTGGCGGCGGCGGGGCGGCGGCGGTGGTGGCGAGCGTGTAGGTGGCGCGTGTCGCGTCGCCACCGTCGTTTCCTCACGAAATCATGAATGAACGCGGCCGCACGCGGCCGGCGCGACGCGCGGCGGTTTTCTTAACCTTACGAATATCTCTCCCAACGGCGGGATAACGATGCCGCTTTGCATCGGGAACGTTACTCGAGTTACTCGGCCTTTTCTTGAAATTAAAACTTTGTGAAAGAACATGATTTCGGACTTCCGTGTTTAATCCTAGCTAGCCACACTTATTTTCGAGTCCTTTTCGCCATACTCCCGCGGTCCATGAGACCGGAGCGACCTGTCGCATTGCCATTTTCATTCTACTTAATATTTTTAAGCTTGTGCTGCAGAAATTGGAAATACAGACTCTGAATAAGATGTTTATGATAATATCAAGAAAATAATTTGAATTTAAACTGATTGTGAGCTTATTATAAGGAAACTAGAAAATTATGCTATTATGTGAAAATAGTCCACTGGAGTGTGGCGAGCTAGGGTTAAATCATGAGAAATACAGAATACGATCCTCCTTTTCGCGTCCGACAGATAACTTTTAATAACGCTTAAAGATAACGATAGGACATAGGACATTTATTAAGTGATATAAAATATCTCATGAAATATCCTAATTGATAGATAAATTAAGAATTGAATAAGTAAAAGACTTTCGGACTGAACGGAGGAACGTTTAACTCTTTCAGGATTATAAAATACATACAAAAGCTATTGATGGAAATAACAAATGCATTCAAAAAAAATTTGGACTTTACCTGCATAGAATGGTAAAAAATTACTACAATAAAGCATGTGCAAAATACTCAATTGTTCATTACAAATTGAGCGAGGTTTTTTTGGAGTTGAAAAAATTCAATAAGAAAACGAGGTAAAAGCCAATAATTCGTATCTAAAATAGACCTCGTAAATTATGAATTAAACTCCATCCGTTGCTCTTCGATGCTAAAATCTTTCATTTCAAATTTCTGATACTCCTCATTATCGATTCATTTAGTACAATATTTACAAGTTTCGATCGATAGCTTCCCTGGAAATTTTTTTCAGCTTCTTCGAAAGATCTATCATTAAAATTAAACGATCGAGAAGAGAGGCGCCGCGCGTTCCGGGTATATCAGTATACTTCGAGATTCGAGGAATCCCTCCCAATTCCGTCCAGATAAGGAAAGGAGAAATGTTTGCTGGTACCCAGTGCTGTGTAATAATGTTGGGCGCGTAACCTGAATCGATCTTCATGCACGCGAGGGACAAGCTGGATGCAGAGGAAAGAGCTTTTTATGCCGCGTCGCCAAGAAAAGACGCTTCTCGCGCGCCCACAAGCACCGCCTTTCTCCGCCTTAATGAGGATGCAAAAAGGCCACCGGGCATACGCGGTGGCGCCTTTTATCGATAAAGACGGCCGTGTGTTATCAATCGAAAAAACGCACGGAATACCCCTCTCCCCCTCCACTCGATTGGGAATTAACTCTTCGCGCCACGATAAAAGAAAAAAAACAGCTTTGCATTAAAAAAATTCGAAAGTCGTTGATTGAAATTGTCGTGGGATTTTCTTCACTCGTCGATTACTCTTCTAACGACTATGATCACGAATTTATCGTGTAAAACTTCAGGATACTGTGTGGAAGCGAAATTTTTAGAAGCAATCTTTGAATGTTAAGTGGAAATTATACGCCACGCAAGATAATTGTGAAATTACTATTATACTTATAGATAATCCTGTATTATCATAATAGTAATTTCACAATTACTTCACGCGAAATTATGTTGTCTTTCAATAACAGGAAATGTGAAAGGCAAAGTCCAAATTCTTGTGCGGAAACGTTATCGGTTTCTGGTTATTATTATGTTCGAAGCAATCTAGTATTTTTTTTTCAATTAGAAATTACATAAAGTCTGATTGGATCTGTCTTTCCGAGATCTACGAGGGAATATCAATCTCCCAGACGAAGAGTCTGTTTAGACGCGTTTGTCAACTTCGCTGAATCCCGGACTCGCTTAAATCCCAGCGAGTTATTGTGCGATGACGAAACTTCGCACGTGCAACAACAGCGCGATTATACCTACGATAGGGAGAACATAGTACGTTTGTCGTGCTTGTTTGCTTAGGTGCTTAAGATTCTCTTTGAAGTCTATATCTTCGCGGAGTTACGGTTCTATCGCTGATCAATGCCGACGATGATTACACCCCGGTGACTGCATCGCGCGTTAATTTTCTCGCGCGAGTCACGCTCAGTTATTATATTAATCGCGGCACGGTTAATTAAAGTAGGTAATTTCCCATCGGATCGCTTTTCCAGAAAATTGACCGGAGAGTGGCGGACTTTCTTTGTTACTCAACTTTTCTACTTTAAATAATCGTCATCACCGAATCCACACTCCTGCGAAATTGTAATTCCATTTATATATTTACTTTGGCGTCACTGTATTTTATTGTATTTTCACATAAAAGATGCATTTGAGTGTATTCAGGCAAATCAAGAAAGTGATTTTGTTGATTGTTTTGTTCTCCCAATTTAAAGATAAAAATACTAAAATAAATATCAAGTTGCTAGGATAATCTTTTCACCGACAAAATTAATCTTTCATCTCTATACTATATTAGTGCATGATATTCATAAAAAATAAAATCACTTTCATTCGTCGACGGATTTCAAGATCACTCTGTATAGACGCTATTTCAATTTCACGCGACGCGTGTTCATGGCGCGAGTATTAACGGGTTAATATTAGCCTCGCAACAACATTCTCCGATTGTGTGGGGACATCGGCTGGCGTTGGCAACGGCTTCGCGGGATCCCAATCGACTGTTGAACGCCAAGAGGAAAAGCGAGGTGAAGCGTAGGAACAGCGGGTTAATGAATGAATGAGAACCGACGGTGGGCGGGACGCACAACCCAGGCTGTCTTCCGGTATTCCTTCAACAGCGTAACTAAAGCTAGAACTCTCGTTCAACCCGGGAAAGAGAGGAGAGAGCGAGAGAGAGCGAGAGAGGAAAAACTTAACCCCCCATGGAATTATTTTCCCTCCGGGAAAAAGTACGCTGACTCCGCTTATCGAAACTCCCGATCGGCTGGCATGGTACAGACGCATTTACGAATTCATTTCTCCGGCCTTCTTGCCTTCGAAAATCGTTTGACGCGATTAAGACTGAGTACTCAAGCCAGCACTGATCTCAGTTAACGTTTTAAAATAATAATGTTTTATTTTAAGATTCGCATAAAGAGACATGAAAAATCTTGCAAACTTTGATATCGTGAAATCTAAATTTTTAATTTTTTCAAGGCCCCTCCGATGTGAAAGATCTTTGAGGATTGATGTAAAAAGAAACGAGTAGACATAGAAAAAAATTAAAACCCGACGATTGGAATTGCAAATTACGTGTTAAGAAAAAAATTTACAGATGCGAGAATCAGGAAGACATGGTATTTAAGTTCGATGATTAATTAAAAAAAAAAAGTCCCCTTTCATATATGCTGCCTCGCGTTCCTGAAAACAGGTTGCTAGGAATGGATTGCGGTATATACCAAAGTATCCGTTCTCCCTGCACGACAAGTCCGACCGGTGTGTATTCGAGAGACATCCTGAACGATCATCAAGGACAACGACGGATCAGAAATACGCGGAGATGAGAAAACAACTCGGCTAAAATTGATTTCACAACGCGCATAACTTTTTTTCTTGTTTTCTTTTAAAATATATATAATTGTATTAAAATGTAATATGACTGTGCGGTTGTACCGCGCGCGTATATAAAATAAGACAAATTCTTGTACCGTGCGTGGATATGCTAAATCTGGGAAATATATCTATGTAAATCTATGTAAATCAGCCTCGTATTCCGGATATATTTAGATGCCCGAATAATCAAATGTTTCTGCGATTCGACTTTAAAAGATTTAACTACTCAAATTCGAATTATAGAGGATTAGATGAATCGTTTGGGATTGTCATTTTGTTTTATAAACTTTATTTTAATATCGTGCTTGTTTTAACGGCACGTAAAACGTTTTTATGCCACGTTATATCGTCAAGTTCTTATGAATCTTTAACGTTTGCGAACAATGTCTCTTTTGCATATATTTTTACGTTGCACTGACAAATTCTAATTTTACCGATAAAATACAAAAATGCTTTCAACGATATAAAATTCGATTTCTGAGACCGTTCCGAATGCCGGTAATATTTGAAATTAACTCGAGCATTCTCAATTAAGAATCGTTACATTCGAATTTATTCGATTAATTCAAGTAAGATGACTATTCGATTATTTTAATTTCAGTTAAGTTGTTCTTCCGGCGGATTCCGCGACGCCCCTTGCGCGAAAGGACAAGGCATCGCTCCGCCCTGCACGACGACGACGATCGACACCCTTCTTCTTCGACGTATACCGTTGGCGGGCGAAGGGAAAAGCCCGAATCGACGGACGTGTACGCGCCAAGCGCGGAAGCTTTCCGGGGCGGTGGAAGCTCCGCCGTCGCCGGGGGTGGGTCGATAGATGCCGACGTGGAGAGATAGAGCGAGAGGGAGAGAGAGGAAGATAGATAGTGAGTGCCGGTTAGAATGAGAGAGGAAGGCAGAGCACAGGGCTCTTTCGTCTCCCAGGCCGCAGCACCACCGCGCCCCGATATTTGCGCGCCACCCTTTGCCGGCACCTTTAGGCGGCACTCACACCGAATTGCACACGTTGAAGTTCGTACCCGGATGTGAACCGTCTCAATGGGTTGTGGAAATAATGCTGGACACGCGGGACCACTAAAAATTTCATGAGAAACGTACGAGAAACGTGGGGAGAATCTACCGGTTGCGTTCCAAAAGATACATTTCTTACATCATGTATATTACAATAGATACTATTACATTTTCAATAATTTGCCAAATAATTTCTTCCTATTATATATGATTTCTTGATATATTCTATTTCAATGCCATGCATAAAAATAATAATAATAAATGGTTTACACAAACGTAGAAAATTTAAATTTACAATGTACATTATTTTATGTAAGGTACTCACATATATAACCGTATGTAGAAAAGATTAATAAAGATAAATATATTTTAAATACATTTTGCTAAATTGTTATAAAGAATTTTTTCATATACGGGGACATTAAAAGTCTAAGAATGTGATGGGTCATTTTCATAATTATCGGCATATGTGCCGAAAAGTAGAGTAAAATATAATAAAAAATCATAATATTATTACACATACATGTACAAAAAAAAATAATAAAAAATACATTCAAATGTCGAGAAAATGCAAATATTAAAGTCCCTAATTTAACTGTGTCATGTGATACTCATGATAATGTATTCCGTGATAATGCATAAGATTTATGAACTTTTCCTCCAAAGATAACCCGAAACGCACCGACAATGATTCTCTGAAAATCATGTTTTATATTATGAATTGCGTACAAAACTTTACCCACGAGAGAGATATCCTCCTTCGTTTTCCTCATGTAACGCGAGGCTTCCGCGATTACGAGTATAATTTGTAAACCTAAAACAATGTTTTTCCTTTTGCATTATTATGTCGTACGATTCATTTTTACTCAGCCCGAAAAATGATTTGCTATTTTATTCGACGCAATTAACTCGCGCGAAACGTCATTGCGAAATAATTCCTTTGAACATAACGTAAAAACAAAGCGTATGCGGTTCTTCCCCGGAATTAATTTTTACTGCGCGATAAAAGAACGATAAATATACAACGAAAAATTAACCGGCACAAATTCAATAATGCGAAATGTCGAAATATTATTTCCCATGTTGTATATTTTGCGCAACAAATGACCAGGCATATATACCCCGTATAAGAGGCCGGCCAATTTTGACGTCGTGTCGGTCACGCGTTGATATTTTAAACGTATCGATCGAACTTGCAAATACACACTCGCGGTCCCCGGTATCGCGGTGAGTGCCGATTGAATTAGCCCGTTCGCGAATGCGAAATATGCAAATCACTAAGTATTTACGCAATTCGTGTAAAACGTTACACATGCTATGATAGCCCGGACTTCCATTAGCCGCGCTCAAACAGCGGTAGTCTGCTCTTCGCTAGCTATACTCGATATTAAACATTTGTTACGAGCAATTAAAAGATTACACCTAACAATTTTGTAAAACATTAAGTAACTGTAAAAGTATACTGAAAAAGATATTTAAAATACCGAATGTGTTTACCGAAAACCGTGAGCTTCTTGATCCGCTTGACATAAGCAAACGTCATCGATATACGTCATCGGTATAAGATGCATGTTTTGATAATAGAATGACAATGTTACAGAGCTCAACTGTCGCGACTCAGAGATCAGCGCGCGATAAACTTTTTGGCAACTCCGAGAAGATTTAGCACAGTCGGATTTAATACAATCGGATTATAGATTTAATATTTTGACTCGCAAATAATCCCTCCAGTTTTTTCGAATATCATCCGAAAAATTATAGATTGTGTGAAACGGCTCTGTAACTGCGAGAGATAAAAATCTGAGGAATAATTATTTTTCCGGATAACGTTTCTCTTACAAATTGTTAGATTTTTAATATTCATTGATTTTGCTGAAAAATAACTCACTCTAAATTTTCAATACTAAGATCGATTACAATGGTATGTGTATTTGTTCCTGTATAGACGGTTTATTATCGGCGAACCATCTACGACAGAATCTGAAATGAAACCGGATAATAATTTTCCTATAGACGACATTTGTTCCACTTTTCAGATTCTAATATTTATCTATTTAAAAAAGCTTGATTCTAAATTTTACAACCTACAGTACTATTTGTTTTTGCTTTACACTTTTTTGTCGGATACTCCAGTTATCTCTAGTACAAATCATTGTCGGCGAATTATCGATAGAATCCGAAATGAAACAGCGATTGGCGAACACGTTTGAAAGAGATCCAAATGCCTTGGGACCGTTTTTCGAAACTTAAGTAATAACTTCCGTTGATATATTCACTGGCGTTTGATAATTTCACTCAATCGCGAGAAGTTGTTAGCGGTCGCGCATTATCGACATGTGCGGATGTGTGGTTTGTCTATACATGGTTTTCCGCGGCGTTATAACAATGACAATATACACGCGTGTGATTATCGTAATTTAATTTATCGCTTCTTGCTCATGTGTTTATTCGAACGTTGTGCCATGCCGCGCCTATAGCGCATTGTATCGAACGTAGCGAATAGATGTATAAAAATGATACACCATGTCTCGCAAGCATTCACTACTATCTAAAAGTATATACTTGAAAGTTCGAATGTATTCTACACAATTTAATTATATTATTAATTATATTATATTATATTTATAATATATTAATTACATTGTATTATATTATAATTAAATAACACATCGCATGAGAAAAAAAATGCAAATTAATTTAAGTATGAGGAAAATGCAAATAAATTTAAGTATAAGGAAAAAAATGTAAATTATAATTTAAGTATGACGCGCAGTCAAAATTAAAACGAAGCTAGCTCGAAGGAATAAAGGATTAAGCTTCAGCTTGCAAACAAATCACGCAGTAAATTTAACAAAGCACAGAGATCACGAGGCATCCCCTAAACGGAGCTCCGTAAGTTTATTCCGTTTGCGAGGATCGTGCGTAATAAAATATTCAAACACCCTCGTTTTAGCACGAACAGAAGCAGCGAGAGAGATATATTGTCCAAGCAATTCGGCAAAATATTTTCGTTACGTGCATATACACATGCACATATACCACGTATGCGCGTACGGCATAGCGAATAACACATCAAAATACAACGGAACACACCAATTATACACGCCAATAATTACACACACTTTATGACATGTAAATTATACACTATAATAACGGCGTACGATAATTAACATGCCAATAAAGCGGTAATTAAATTAAAAAATAATAAAAATAAAATATATGCACACTGAGAAACCCATTTTATTGAATCAACTAAATCTTTGGTTGGATATATGAAGCAAACAAATTCTTTAATTAATATAACTTAACATAACAAAAATTGTTTAACATAACTAAATTTTTTGTTATGTGAACCAAATTTTACTCCATATCCAACCAAAGATTTAGTTGATTCAACAAAATGGGTTTCTCAGTGCAGTAACACATGAGTATAATGTAGCGTCTAACGAATATCTCACAAAGCTTTAATTAACAATATATCTACATAACTTTCTTTAAATATTATATTATTCTGTTCTAATTTTATTTCTGACGCTTCATTCGCAAAAATCTTTCATTTTTCGATAATTTTATTAAAGAAAGATCGAGTCCAAAGGAATACGTAAAAGTTGCGACTATAATTTGGAGCATACACATTGCTCTATTGCAAAATTGAATCCGACGTACGTTTGGGCTTCTCGTCCAAAAATGATTTCGAAAGCACGTACCTAATTCGGTTACGAACGTCCCATCATTATCGTGCGACACCCTGTTTGCGAATAATCCTCTGTTTCTCGCACGACTATTGCTATTAATTACCTATAGTTATTATTTGATCGCGCGATACACGATAAGCGACACATTCGTTCAGTGGCACCTCCCGATCCGTTTGATCAGTTTAGAAACGCGCGGCGTTAATACATTTTCCACTTTAATTAAACGCCGCTTAACCGCCGCTATCGAATTACTAAAATTACAGCCTTCTGATCTCGCACTGTCCCCTTCGAATAATAATTAACCGATTAAGTCCTTATAAACATACGTTAAATCTCTTTAATTTTCCAAAGACAATCTACAACAATGGCAATTTAATCCTTTCGCGCCCGCGTGTCCACTACATTCTAGTACATATCCTATATATTAACCAGTGTCTGCCCCTCTCCTCTTTGAAATTGATAAAAGAAAATAAAGCCAATTAAACTGCAAGGGTTATAAAATCCAAAGGTCAAAATTAACAATTAAAGAAAAACAAATAAAATTGTCTTTCACATTGAAAGATATTCGTAGTATAGAAATAAATTTACAAACTTTACTTTTTTGTTTCCCTAAACGATCTTTTCTTTCGGATAAAACATTGGATGCCGGGGACGCTCTAAAAAATTAATTCGAATTTAAATTATCCGCGATTCGTTCGCGAGCAATGTTGTATACGCGCGACACACAATTCAGGGAGGGGAATGCACCGGGAGGTATTGAGAGATCAATTCGGTACAGCCTTCCCATAGAAATAATTGTTTATAAATCGCCGGCATGTGTTCATGCCCTCTCCCGCTTTCTTTCTCTCCAGGAGTAACATCATATCGTCTGTCGTCGGTGCACGCGCACAATGCACGTGAAAAGTTGCGCGCGCGGCTGTAAAAGTCTTGTCGGCGGAGGCCTTTGGCGCACAATCGTGACATTATTTCCCGTACTGAATGCCAACGCCGTTAGGTACATTGTTCAGGCGCGACTGAATGAGCACCGATTAAAAATAAATGGCTATATAACACCGCTGACGTAGGGAAGCAATTTTAGTTATTAAAGAGGGACGATCGCGGAGAAAAATAAAATGTTGCGTCCGAAGTAAAGGTGAGATATCGATAAAATGACCAGTTTTTCTGCGACTCGGAGCCCGATATATACCCTTTCCCTTCCCTTGCGTAAGAAGGGTAAATTACAATTAACCCTTGAAACGTCACGTTGGAGTATAATGCGTCACGAGCCTTTAGAAAATACGGTGAAACTCCCGCGTGACATTCTTCGCTAATTATTTTCAAACAGTGATTTTTGACTCGCCGATATCTCTACTCACAATCAGATTTTCAAAAAATCCCTTCGCCGTATTATCCAGTGACGAGAGATATACGGAGAGAGAATTGATTTGCGATTGAAACCGCTATGCCTGTTAGACCCCAGTGTGGCGTTCGAGGTTGACTCTTGAAGCGTGACGTTTGAGGATTATCTCACTTCAATTAACATTATTGTTTATTTTAACCAATATTGGGTATTTAATAAAGAAAAGAATATGTACTCGGTATTTGCGTAATTACCGCATCTGTAAGGTGTCCTATATAATTGCTCTTATTTTTTATGACATATTAAAACGATTAAAGTACGATTTTTTGTAAAATGTTCAATAGGTTTCTAGGAGAACGACTCGCATAAAGTTTCACAAACGCCAACAAAACGCATCGATACCGGATTGGAACGCTCAAGTGAAAACGATAATTCAAATCACATTTCCGCTGCCGCGCTAAAATTAATTTTGACGGTGCATGCGGAACGTTATATGATCGACGGAAAACGCCGTTTAATACTTTCCGTGCCCGCTTGCACATTTGCACAACAATTTTCGACTCGTTTTCCTTAAAAAAAAAAAAAATCGTAGATATTACATAATCCTTCCGCATTTAAGGTGTTACGCAAGATGTTCAAAAGGAAAGGTCAATACTTCCGGAGATGATAGTAGCGGCCATTTCAAGCGAAAGGAAAGAGAAGTATTTTTAACCGAATAAGTAACATTTACTTCGCCAGTCAATTATTAACCCAATTAAGAATTTAATCGACTGTACTGGCAATGATTATAATCGTGGCAACGATCGTCGTGATAAATTGTCAACGCGTTTCGACCAACGATTCTGGTTCTGGTCATTCTAAAATTGATGTATAATTTTAGATGCTTATATTAATATAAGCACCTAAAATTACATCAATTTTAGAATGACCAGAGATAATTTTAGGTGCTTATATTAATATAAGCATCCAAAATTATACATCAATTTTAGAATGACCAGAATCCTTGGTCTTATAGGTTTTTAGATGCTTATAATATAAGCATATAAATTTCATCAATTTTAGAATGACCAGAATCCTTGATCGAGACGCGGTGACGATTTGTCACTTTTATAATCGTTGCCACGATTATAATCATGCCAGTACAGTCGATTCTTAATTGGGAGAAGTATTTTGTTTAAGTTATCGCGTGAAAACTTTATGTAAATAAATTGTGAATTATTGGCAATTGTTTCCATAAACATATTTGTATATAATAATGACGGTAGAAAACGTGCGTGATGTAAACAGGAAAATTGCACACAAAAAACACAATAAATCATCGGTTCATCATTTTCTTTCATGTTAAAAATTGTTGTTTACGTCTGTCATCGATTTGATATTACAGCGTATTGTACATTAATTTTTATCCATATAAATAAGATTTATTTTTGTTGCGCAGAAAATATTTCTATGTAAAAAGCAATTCTATTTTCTCTCTCTCTCTCTCTCTCTCTCTCTCTCTCTCTCTCTCTCTCTCTCTTTCTCTTTCATGCTAAATTGTATCTTTTGTTTCTATCTCGCTTGCGAGAGATAACGCAAAATATTGCCAATTTCTGGCAAATTTTTATGAAGTTATACAGATTGTCCTAGAACTGAACAAATGGAAGCAAAAATATCTCGTGAAATCTGGAGTCTGTTTTCATTATTTATTCCAAAAAAGTGTGACGGTACTAATATAGTCTTCGAGCTACAAGATATTAAAAAAAAAATGTTTTTTTCGTAAATTAAGTTTCACAGATATAAAAAAAACCTAATTATTGATTCTTCATTTATGAAAACGATTTTGTCTTAACAAAATTAAGATGACTGATATCAAATGCAAAAATAATGGCCGTCTTCAAATTTTCGCTGAATACAAAAAATTTACAAAAAAAAAAAAAAGATAATATTGTCTATTTCTCGTCAATATATCGGGATGGCCTGTACAGTTTTTCTCTTTTATATGTATTTTCGGATGTAATTGAAGTATCGACGGGTCGTGGAGTTACATTCCGTGCGGAGTCACGCACGCGTTTCGATGTTTACGCGATCCCCGTCTATATAAAAGCGATTAACGCGCGATTAACGACCGCGTGTTTTCAGCGATCGCGTGATTGCGCAATCAGCGACGGTGTTTCAGCGATTCAATGAGCTCTATTTTTAAACCCTGCTCACGGCCCGAGGAGCTCCACGGGGCTTTTTATCGGCTTATCTGTGTTTATCGCCTACCGCGAATAGGAGAGGAAACTCGCGTTATTTGTTGATCGTTAGCATGGCGATTGTTCGCCGCGTACACGTGGAATAATTTGGCGGCTTTTATTCCGAGTGTAACATTATATGTGGCGATTATTTTTAGAATCCGGTGCCGGAATCTCGAAACAAGAGAAGAAAAAGAGAGGAAGGAGGGGAAGAAGAGCTCCCTATGGAAACGCACGTGTCCAAAAAGGCATAGTTACGGCTAATGTGCGTTGGCTAATATATCGAAGGTAAAATATCGATACTTCGATAGTTCAAAGTGTCATAAGTATTCTTACATGAGTCGTGGGGTGCAATAGCGATGTGTAAGCCGTGAATAAAAATGGATAAAAATATAACTTTTATATATACCAGAACTACTACATATATATGATATATATGACTGCGGCCTAATGTGAACTCTTAGATTCTTCATTTTATGATGAAAAGGTGACGCGGTAAAGTCACTGTATTTTATATTAAATAAAATTGGAGAGACAAAGGATCTTAATATCAAAATATCAAACCATTTATAGTTTTTGTGCTGTGAGCGATTAAAAATGAGAGGCTTTCCATAAGCTAAGCTTTAAAAAGTCAAATAAATAATAATCTTGTTCGTTTTTAATAACCATTTCAGTATAATGAAACTTTAATTTGTTTGTTAACTCAGATGTTTACGAAATTAATGTCAAAAATTAAAAAAAAATTTAATAGAGTGATTTTCTTTGATAGATATATATTTATCAAGAAAAAATCGATTCGAGGAGAGATTTGTCATAGCTTTTGCAGCAATTAACTCAGTAAAAGCATGATATCTTGCAATCCAATATAAATGCATAAAACAGACAGGTATAATAGGTGGTACATATATAGTGCATGTAGCATGATTTCACTGTGAATTGTTGATTTCAACGCGATCATCATAAGAAATTATAAATTCGACCAAAACCGAATATCGACGTCTTGCGACTGTCGCGGCAGTGAGTTAGCGCCGCTAGTTCACCATTTAACGCGAAATAGACGGAATATTCGAAACTGGGATTAACGTAATATTCCGCTCGATCGAACGACATGCGCTACGGAAGCATCCATATGAACGCATATACTATACACACACACATAAACACACACAGACACATACGTGCACAGCGAGTGACACTTATACGTGCAAGATCCGTACGGAGTGTATGCAGATGCTCCCGATATATCGAACGCGCGTAAATTTGCTGTAACTTGCCAATGAAGATAATTAAAGATTATCTAGGATACATCGTGGAACAACGTTCTCCTCCTACCACGCGGCCGACTAAATTGATTGTCGCCCCGTTAAACGACAATACGCGATAAGATTCATTACTTGTCGTTACTCGCCTGATTACGATGTAACACGTATATAAAAGCGGTCGCATTTGTTAGCGCCGCGAAAAAGGGGCGAAGCAAACTGAGTAAACAGAATGAAAATAAATACTGATGCACACACGCAAAAAAAAAACCGGTTTCGTTATCGCCTGTCATCACCTTTTTTTACCATATGTACCTCTTTCTTTCTGTTTTTTTTCCACTTTACATATGTATATTTTATCTTATCATATTTACTTTACGATTTTATAGTTTTCGTCTGCTGCATCTCTTATGCATAACGACGGTTGGCATAATATTTAATCCTTCGTCTGTAACACGGAAAGAACGGTTTTGCTGAAGTATCTAAAAATTTAGCTATAGATACAGACCTGAAAATAATTTTGTTCCACCATCAAAATAATTATATGTAGGTCGCTATAAAGTATGATGATAATACTGTTAACAATTTTGACATTTTAGCAATCAGTTTGAGTGTTCTACATAATTATTTTGATGGTGCAACAAAATTATCTTCAGATCTGTATCTAACTAAATTTTTAGATACTTCAGCAAAATCGTTCTTTCTGTTCACGGTGGTCGAGCCAAAATGATATCTGCTCGTAATTGTAAAACTTGCAAGCCCGCCATAAAATATTAAATAAACGATGATTATCAAAATGACTATAAAATCGTCAACTACAATGTAGACAGATGTTTTGTGATTTTTTTTCAGATTTTTCTACGTACTTTAACCCTCAGTTACCTTACGTTTTTACACCCTGATATTACCTCACCAAGGTCTGAGAGACCCCTGCCATTTTCTCCAGCTTGTATCTTCAAGACAAATGCATCAAATTTAAAGTCTTTTTTTTTTAATCGATGCGTCTTTTAAAGATCTACAAGACTGTGCAAGTTAGATTATTCCAAGTTAAAAAATGTAAATGTTATTTAAAAAAAAAAGGAAGATGTGTTTTTCTAAAAAAGCAAAAAACTTTGCTTTTTTTCAAATTGATGTAGTACTGACTAAAAAAAGATACAAGGGTTTTATAAATGTCTTAAAAACCCTGCACGTTTTAACAATGTGCAGGGTCTCTCAGACCCAGGTGAGGTAACTGAG
Source organism: Temnothorax longispinosus (assembly GCF_030848805.1). Lineage (NCBI taxonomy): Eukaryota > Metazoa > Arthropoda > Insecta > Hymenoptera > Formicidae > Temnothorax > Temnothorax longispinosus. Next base: position 22,730,518 of record NC_092363.1, on the reverse strand, counting down.
GGTTAAGATAAGGAAAAATAGCGTCAAACGTGACAGACCCAGCACGTATACACTCCAACGGCGCAAAAGAAAACGTAATACAGACGGAGGTTTAAATATCGTCAAAATTGTTGATTAAATAATTTTTTATCCCGCTTCTATACCTCGCGATGAGGAACTCTAAAAATGTTTACCGATTTCCCTGGTTCTCTTCGGTATCCTTCGACCAGTTTTAACTTCTCGCCGACTCTTTTCCAGGTTTCTACGGTTTCCCAGACTCGCAGCAATCCTGCATGATGTGTCAAACGCACGGCGAAAATAGCGTCGCGCGGAAAATACCTCGGCAAGGACCTTCGCGGGCTAATGCACACGGATTAAAAAATAACAAATCGATTTTACGATAGGCTTATTTATAAGGGCTTAATTTTAGTTATTGCTCGCGCCGCAAATTGCCTAAAAATTACGATCTCCGTTTTGCGTTTAAAATTACATGACTAATAGATTTTTGATACAATACTCATCCTTACAATACAAAACAGGTTCAATACTATCAATTGTTATTAATAATTATTTTAATATTATTTGCTTAAAACAGTCATAAAATATTTTGAGATATTTATGGCGTTCAAAAATTTAATATGAAAAAGAATGCGAATATAATATTTGAGAAGTTGCCATTCCATTGCAAAAAAATGTAAAATACAATTTTATTGTAACAATGTAGCAAAGTCATTGCAGATAACAAAATTGAATGACTGCTATTTGTAGAAATATTTTAAATATAAAAGAGAAAACACACACAGAGAGAGAGAGAGAGAGAGAGAGAGAGAGAGAGAGAGAGAGAGAACGTTTTATCTCCAAACATACAATTGTAAAAAAATGTAGATTTATATAAAATTTTATTTTTGGTATTTCCTCATAAATCTTCAAGTATAATATATTATAATGTGATGCACCTCCGTGAGATATAATATAAATGCGTTGTAGTAAGAACGTATAATTATTTAAGAACAAGGAGTTGATTTTTTCTTAGAGAAGATTTAAATGGATTGGTAGACTTAATTATGGAGTTATTTACCTCACTGAAGGCCTTCGCGGCTTAACGCACACGGATTAAAAATAACAAATCGATTTCATGATCGACTTATTTATAAGAGCCTAATTTTAGTTCTATACGACGACGCGCGACAGGACTTTCCTAAAGTAAAAATTATTGTAATTCAATTGTTTTTTTTACGAGATAACGGTAATATTCATAAATATAACAAAATATTTTATATGCGTCATCTATATCCCCTTCCAAATTTATAAAATATATTTTTATCTTTTCAAGCCCGGTACACAGTCCTTATTATCCTAAATGTTGTAAGAAAACCTATTTTAATTGTAAAAAAAAAAAATATATATATATATATACAGCACGTGTAGCAGACGCGCGTCGCGTCTTTTCTCCGACTAATTTACGTGTCGGGACGGCACGTGTAATTCTCGCGACGATTCCTCGAGGAAAGAAACCCGGACGAATGCGGCATGGCTTGTTTAACACGGTGCATTTCGTTAAATAACGGCCATTCAGCTCGCAACCGTTTCTGTGCCACATTGTTCGACAAAAGGTCGGCGTGGTATAGTAGCCAGACCCGGCGAGGCGAGCACGCGGCTCGCACGCGGCTACGGAAGCGACCGCAATCTTTAATGTCACTACTTCCGGAGCCGCTGTTTACGAGCGCGCTAATAATACTCTCGGACGACCGGCACGGCGGCGGCGGCCGACTCGATACTACAGCGCGAATTACTACCGGCGGAATTTACTCCGGTGCTTTTTTCCACAGACCGTCCAGAGATCTGCCCTTGCAGATTTCGCAGCTCGAGCGAGGTAGTCAAAACCCGGCGTAGTCTAGTCACGTTCGAGCCTTTTCTGAGAGAGAGGGAGAGACAAAGAGAAGGAGAAAGAAGAGGAATTTTCGGCGAAAATATTTCGGAAATACTTCAATGAATCCGATGAATCAGGCTTGGTATACGTCAAGTAAAAAATTTAACAAGTTGCACGAACAAAATCTTTGCATATATTACGTAAGATGCAAAAAGGCGCGATAGCTGAAGATCGAGAGCTTAATTGGCGACAACTGGAGCTCTTATGAGAAGAAATGCGACCGAGAGAATCATGCCTCACTTGTCACGCCGCTCACGTCTCTCCGCGACCGGAAGAACAGAGTCCGAGAGAGAGTATCCCTTCGTTCTGTGGTATCTCCGTTACTTCGATAACGGAAAAAGACAAAAGGTGCAAGGTGTGCCGAGATTATTTGAGGATGACGTGATATACTGAGATCATATACTTGTGACAAAACTCTCACGGATTGGTCAAATAAAGTGCCATAGCCGGCCTGCTCGTATATCTTCGATTTAAAAAAGTTGCTCTAATTATAGCATTTAATTCTCTTAAATCAGTTCATGACTGCTCGTATAAACGCAGGATGATTCATACCTTACGAAACGTTAGGAGAGAGTTCTTAATTTAATTCCGATATGAAAATCTGTTCCAGAAAATTTAACAGTTACATATTTTGACTACATTAATGTTTATTTGCAGTAAAAAATGCAAACTACTTTTATCATAATAAAAAGATTTTAAACGTTTGTTAAAAAATTAAGTTTACTTAAAATTAAATAAAAAACAAGGTCTTATTTACATTCCAATTACATTCTTATAGTTTAATTTATGACGAAACCTTCATCTTTAATCGTCTTACAACTCGAAATTGTTTTTATGCCTCGCCATCTTTATATAAAAATTTTCGTTACCAATTTAAATAGAATAAATATTATATATGTATATTACTTGCAAAGCATTTTGTGCAACAAATAAATTCTTAATATATAATAGTATATTGTACAACTAGTGGGGAAAAGTGGTCGATTCTGAATTCGCGAGTGCGACCATCACACACATTTGGGCTGGACCACTCTTCCCACGAGTTGTTCATACTATTTTTCCTAACAAGAGCGTGAAACAGGCCGCTTTTCGCGCTTGTTTTACAATTTCATTTCTCCACTAGTTGAGAAATGACTCCATGTTTCAACGCTTACGTCATCATTGCGAAATGGATCGTTTTGCTCACTCAAAACAAGCGCGAAAAGCGGCCCATTTCACGCTCGCGTTAGGAAAACAAAATTTTGTTCCTCCCAAATTCAATTTATAAAATACTTTCACTATCTTGTGAAAGCTTCAGACCAGAAAATTATCGTTGATATTAGATTAGAACAAAGTTTCAAGATAAAAAAAAGGCAAACATCTGCCGAATCATATAATGCTTGGGGAAAAAATTAACAATGTTTAATTAACGTGGTATTATTAGAATTATCTTGGTGCGACAGATTTAATAAATTCTCACGGAGTCACGAAGTGGCCGCCACTCGCAATCGTAGGGCGACAAGAAACTCGTCGCAGGATCACGTATCGTCCAATCGGGGTGTATCACGCGTTTAGCGGATGCATTCCACAAGAAAGAACGCGTACGCGCTCTCGATAATCAACGGAACGCGAAACCGCGTCAGGAATCGCGCGAATTGTTCTTCCAATCTTGCGCAAATTGTTGTGCCGCGAGCAGCGCGGATGTGTGTGCGTATTGTGGCTTCGTTCGGGGAGCGCGCTATTAGCGCTATTTGCTTATTCTATCCTTGTTTTACACCTGATAAGCGATAAAGATAGAATGATGCATCAATAGCGCTAATAGCGCGCTCCCCGAACGTAGCCTGTATACGTGCATGCGTAACGTACAGCAGCGTGGCCGCGTACAATCGTCGAAATTGGATTGCCGCTGACCCGCGATTTACAATTTCGCCGAGTCGACAGACACGTCTCCGCAGTTCGACAACTCGGGAACTTGGCCGAGCGCCCCGAGAAAGGACTGAATCGGCGATCGGTCGGCGCCGCATTAATTGAACCCTTTATTTTCGAAATTGGATTTGATGAGCGCGAGCGCGAATCTTAGGAACTCACGAATGTCCGGATTGTCCGACTGAATGGCCGATAATTCGCGGTAATTTACAACGACATATTATCTGATGAAAGTTTACGCTTGAGTCGGACATCAAAAACATTGAAATACGTTTCAACTTATAGTATAAAAAAATTAATATAGTAAAAAATAAAACGTAATTTTAACCTATTTTACATGGCCCAGAAAGTCCACGCTAAATTTTAAGTGAAAATGACATTCATCGTGTGTTACTTGTTAATAAATTAGAAATGTTAATTAATTGACACTATACTTTACATTTATATTTGTTCTTTTGACTTTTTTTTCAAGTTATATTAACACGTGATATTAATTACTTTATTTGAATTGTGTGTAATAGAAACATTTAATTTTAGTAAATTTAATTATTTTGTATGTCAAAGTTTATACAATTATTTGAAAATTTACTTTAACTTTTGTTTATGTGTTAAAATAACTTTAAGACGTGTTGATTTTTAAAAAATTGTGTTAAATGAACTCAAAATAATATTTAATTTCCAAATGACAATACATAAAATGTTAAGTTATCACATTGACATAAATGTAACACATGAAAATGTTAATTTTACATTGAAATAATAATCAAATCTTGGTAACACAAAAAAATTTTAACTTATGGACCGCTATGTACACACGATTTTTTACTGTGTAAATATATAAATTATATAAATATGTATGTGTAGTCTATTTTTTTTATCTATTTTAATAAAGATTTATTCGATTAACTGGTCACTTCATATTGCACTTGTTAAATTCGTAATGTCAAATTATACTCAATTTGAGTCATTTTTAACCATTCTCTACTCATCCTACTGCTACTCCTACGCAATATGTTAATTTAATTAAATCAACGGAGTTAAAATAATACTTATTTTGCGTTCAAATAATAAATTTCGACACACATGATAGTTAAAAATAACAAAACGTTATTTAGCTCAAGGTACTGGTTTAAATTTTCATCCTTTAATATTCAACAGCGTGAAATTCGCGGAATTGTAACGGATGATAACATCCGCCAAAATATTTTCTGAGCAAAAGCTGATCGCATAATTTCAAAGTATACGATATCAAAAATATAACTGCGAATTTTCCAAGACACCTTATATATACGCGATTCATTGAAACGTGTCCAACGATGACAACGACGATTAGCTGTTGCTCTTCCGCACCGGTGCATCTCCGCGCCAAGTCTATTAAATTCGAAAGTCTATTAATTTCGAAAGCGGATGTCAGATAAGGGTGCAAAACAACGGTTAAACATCGAGAGTCATGATTTTTCATTTCAGGGGACATTATCTCCGAGAAAATCCACGATTAGATAAAAGCACAGCTGTAATAAATGAGAAATAGTGATTATCGATAATGAGATGATTATTGGACGATTACGGAATTGATCAACAAACGCAGACGACAGTTAATTCGCTATATATAAAAATGATTTGTAAAAATTCTGACTAGTTCCAAGTAAAAATCTAGTGATAAAATATAAATATCTCGAAATTTTTCATGAGTCTACGATGTCCAGATTACTATAATACTCGACAGGAGTTTGATTTTTACCTGTTAAATTATAAAGATATCTAATTTTGAGTAAAAAAAAACTGAAAAAATATCTAGATATCTATTATGCAACATCAGACGAAAGAAATATTGCTGCATTGACCTTCTGTCCTCGAATCGATTTCATCGAATATTCTGCAGATATGTCTTCACTTCAAACTTGTCATTTTTAAATAAATACACATGTATATGTGTAGGAAAAGAGATTTATATGCTTAAAATTATATTAAAATACGCGCAATGTATCAAATGCGAACATATAAAATGCGTGTCAGAAAAGAGCAGGGCCTGTAAATGCAACCGGTTTTGCACGTTGAAGAAAAAGATATATATACGATCTTCCGTACGATCGAGATGATAAATCTCGATAAGGGGACGTCGCGAGTGCACGCCCAGTGCTGGTGTTTCGTTTCGCGGAATAGGTGGGTAAATATGCACACGCGGCTCGCGTGAATCACGAAACCGCAGAGAGCACGTCGGGGAAAACAATGCGCTTAACGAGCGACGACTTCTCATCAGATCGTAAGCGAGGCGAATTTAATACGCCGAGTCGGCGCGACGCAAAAAGCGCTCCTCCGAGCTGGCGCTCGCATTACCGATCCGTGGTGCGGAGATAAAAGTTGACGTATCAGACGCTGTGATCGGGTGACTTTTTTAAGACTTTTTACACGAGCTTTATGAACTATCGTTCATAAGTCTAATCATAGGCGTAATTTGCGCCTTCCAGATCTAGAAAATCTGTGAAGCAAACCCTCTGGGTAAACTTTTGTTAATTTTTTTACACCGCTAAAGACGGTTCAATGTGGAGTCGAAACGTCCGAATTAAATTCCTATTCTTCGTTGAATTTAAACAAATCACTCTTAAGCCGGTTCAACAATATATACGTCGCAAACGATGGCAACTGCTTGTTGAAAAAAATGTTATTTCTGATTGCCGATTGCCAGTTAACTGTCGCCAAAAAAAGTTAAAAGTTTGCCAACTCTCTTTTGACAACCGCAATTGACAAGCGCAACGTGGAAATAACACTTTTCAACTAGCAGTTGCCATCGTTTGCGACGTATTGTAGAACCGGCTTTAATCTAAAAACTTACGCACAAACAACCGCACGTACTCTCACAGCCCATTCGTTATACCCCAATTAAAACCCTCTGATTCATATACATTTAACGATAGGATGAATTAATATATTTGACGATTAATTAATCACAACATTTAAAAGATCTTCCGATCCGGCATGCATCAACTCCGATTAGCAAGGTTTATTTCAGATACGTCTCGGTATTTACGTGGAATCTTATAAATAACAAACTCGATCCGTCCCGTCGCGTCGTCGCGCGTCGGCTCGTTTAAAAAGCTAAACGTCAAGACGTTACACCGTGCCGAAAAGTTTAGACGAGCTTTTCGTCCGACGAGATTGTCGCTAAGAAGAGATCGGCGGCGGTAACGTTCCGGGGACACCGTGTATAGGCAGCGGTACATCGCGGAGCGGCGCGGCGGCCGGTCGGGAAAGAGCTGTCAAGCGCACGCCGGCCGCGCCGATCGACCTCGTGCACAGGACGAGAAAACGTACGTGACGCGCGGACGTCGCCTCCCGGGCGGCGCCGGCGTCGGCGTCGACGTCAGCGTCGGCGTCGGAGTCGACGGCACGCGGCCGCGGCCGCCGCGCCGCGCCGCTCTCGCGAGAGGCGCGCATGAATGAAACGGGCTCGTCGAGCGGACTCTTTCTAAAGGAGAGTACATAGGGGTCAATCAGGGTAATCTCTCGCCAACGGCCAATGGCAAAATTAATAATCGTCATTCTCTCTCTCGGACGACGACGGAATTGACAGTCGTGCTTCGACGAGCCTTACGACGTCCGCGCTGAACGAATTTTTTCTCTCGAATCGTCTATCTCGATTTATTATTCCGCAAAACCGCTGTCGGCTCGCGTTATTAAAAAAGCGTCTTCTCCCGCCGCCTGTCGTGATTATTCAGTATCGCGGTCGATTCGAATTGGCCACGCAGCCTGATGGGAATTCCGTCAACGTTGCGTTGCATTTTTCTACGTAATAATAGATAGCGGCGTAAATCGATCCGCTGGAAAATTGACTATTCGGGATATCGGTAAATAAAAAAATTCCATTAACAGACAAATTACGCTGTATGTACCTCACGGAGAAAGAGATAAAATCTATATTGTGCGTCATGGTTTTTCGCCGAACCTTATAAAGCTCTCGATCTACGTAGATTTTTAGTCAACGATAACAGTAACGCTAATGCCAGATTTACACGAAGCCGGGAGCACGTTATTCACCCACCTGTTCCGTAATCATCTCTCTGTTACTACCCCGAACTTCGCCTCCCTATCGACTTCGAGCGAAACCGGCGTTCTACCTGAGATTTAAGTCGCCGGTAATATGGTGCTCGGCGAAATTACGTCTTCACAATCAGCGGTTTCTCGGAAACAAACAAGTCTCCGTATTGCGAGGTAAAGGAAAGGGGGAGGGACTATACACACCTATATCTGCCTCGATCGAAATAACAGGGAGAGTAGGCAACTTGCTGCTACTCGCTATACTAATCTCCCTACCGGGTTCATACAGCGTTATCGTCCTTCATTAATTTCCTCCACCGGGGAGGAAAGCGAGCGAGCGAGCGAACGAGGCGACTTGCCACACTCGGCCGGTCTCTGCTTTTACCGGCTTCGTATTCCCGACTATAATGCCGGGGTTTACGCCGCGGATATAGTGGGGAGGCAAGTCGAGTGGCAAATTACTCGCTTTACCTTCCCCGGTAAACGACGGACGGCACGGCAGGCACGGCACAGAAGTTTAAGCCGGAGTAACCAACCCGGCTATATTCCTCGCGTGTGCGTCGGGGTTACAATTTTCGCTATTTTTGGAGTAACCTGCCCGTTATACTGCTCGATCCGCACACGGCCTACGTTCCCCCCCAACGTTTTCTCACGGTGCGAAAAGATGATGGGGCGTGATGAGAGCGAGAAGAGCGGAAGACTTTTATAGCGCTCGGCCCCCGGTCGGCCGGCCGTTCTATCGGCTCCGCGTTCTATCGGCGCTCAGCGGCGCCGGCGGCGGCGGCGGCCTCCTTCTTTCTTTTTATGAGCAAATGACGAAACTCACCGAGCAGGAGCAGTTTGAGTTCCCGCCTGGCATCCCGCTTGTCCCTCCGCAGCTGCCGTTCGATTTCCTGGTTGATGCGTTTCTGTTCCTTCGCCTCTTCCGACAGGCAGCACGCCATGGCTCAGAACGGCGGAATCCTCCTTTGACGGAGGAGACGGAGGCGAAGAAGGAGAGGAGGTGGAGGAAAAGGAAGTGACCGAGGGGCAGGAATATCGGGGAGATCGTGGACGAAGAAGGAGGCAGGGAGAGGAGGGTATATGTACGAGCGATTCGCGGGGACGGCGAGCGCTGCTGCTCGCCGACCGGCGGCGACCTTCGTCGCGGCTGCTCCTCTCCTGTCCTCTTTCTCTTTCTCTCTTTCACGCACGCGGCCGCCGATGATGCGGCGCTCCCGAGAAACGCGTTAAGATGCAAGTCGGCGATCGTCCCGGTGGAGACGACGGGCGGGAGGAAGCCGGGTATTGTCTCGCCACCGCGGCGACGACGGCGGCGGCGACGGCGAACGAGCGACGACGACGACGATGACGCCTCGTCGCCGTCCTCGTGGTCCCCGTCTTCTTACTCTTTCTCTCTCTCTCTCTCTCTCTCTCTCTCTCTCTCTCTCTCTCTCTCTCTCTCTCTCCCTCTCTCTCTCCGTCTCTCACGTCCCGGTGGTGCCTCTCTCACTCCTCCTCGCCGCCTCCCACTACCGTTGTTTCTACTACTACTACTACTACTACTACGGACAGTGGACACCACCGGCGACGGCGACGACGACGGCGACGACGGACGACGACGGTCACGTCGACGGCAGCGGCGACGACGACGATGACGGTGGTGTTTCACTCACTCGCGGCAACTCACCACCACCACTGCCACCACCACCACCACCTCCTTCACCTCCTCCGCCTCCTCCACCTTCACCACTGCCACCACCACTGGCACTCGCACGGCCGGCACGACGACGGTCACCACGACGACGGCGACGACGACGGCGACGGCGACGGCGACGAGTACGACGACGACGGGGGAACGTCCCCGGCGGCGCACCCGTGTTTCCCCCCTCAACGACGGCGGCGTCTACGCAGCGCCGCTGCTCCTGGCGGGGCTCGACGACGCCAGCGACGCATCAACGCGCGTCTACGCGCACGCACACGAGCCCTCGCGCCGCCTGCGCCTCTGTCGTCCACCGACTACTCGCCCGCTCCGTCTGCTCCGCTCCGATCTTTTTTCCTCTTCTTTTCCTCTTCTTCTTCACTTTCCTTCTCTCCCGTTATACGCCCTCGTCTCCACGCTCCGTCTCACTCACGCTCGCGCGCACGCACGTTTCGCCCCGAGTGCGAGCTTTCGTCGAGGCGCACTATGCGAATCTTTCCGTGTGCGTGTGAGCGCGGTTTATATATGTATATATAATTCTCTATTATGTACCTCTCTTTCTCCGTCTGTTACTCACGCGCGCACGCACGTAGCACACATGTAACCACCGGGTCGCGCACGTTTCGCCTTTCCCACGGGCACGACGTCGCCGTAACCTCGACGGACGTTCCCTCGCAGAGGGCGAGGTCCGTCTGTCCCTTTCTCACTCGCTCCTTCCTTTTTTCCGTCTCTCTCTCTCTCTCTTTCTCTTCGCGCACTTCTTCACTCCCTCTTTGCACTTCCTCTCTCTCTTTGGTTATTATCCGTGTTCGCCGTTCTTATCCCGGCGCGCGGCGATGGAAGGTAACACTCGGCGCGCACGGCGGAAGCAGCACCCGGTTGACAAGCAGCCGGTGACGATCGACGAATCCCTGGATGGTCGCTCGCGCCTTCTCACCCGCGTAGTACTACACGCACGGCGCGGCCAGAGAGAGGCTCTCGAGAGAGCGGCGTAGCGGCGACGTTCGGCGATCGGCTCCCCGGCTCGCGCGGTGTTGGGTGTGGTAACCCACCGGCGCTCCGTCTCCCTCCTCTCTCTCTCTCTCACGCTCACTCTCGCTCGCTCACTCACTCCTCGCACGTTCTCGCTCTCGCTCGCTCCCGCGCGGGCCCGCTTTTCTCTCCGTCCCGCTCTCGCCGTGACACACGCGAAAAGCTGTCGCTGCTGTTGCCGCCGCCGCTCTGTTGCTGCTATCGCTGGTGGTGCTGCTGTTGCTGTTGCTGCTGCTGCTGCTGTTGCTGCTGCTCCGACGCACCGAACGACGCGAGAGCGCGACACGAGGATACCACGAGACGAGCGCGCGGCATACGACGATGCGCGTGGTCACGTTAGCGACGACGACGAGGACGGCGACGTGTCGGACCGCCGCGAGAGAAGGTTCACCGTGACGACGTCTCGTCGTCTCTATCTATCACTCTTTCTCTGTCTATATTACTGCTGCTTGCCGCTGCTCCTGCTGTTGGCTGCTGCTGCACGAGCGCCCACACCTCACGAGCGGAGCAACTCCTTGCGACACGCGCCGCGCCCGTCCGGCGCGCAGCTTTTATGAAGCGTCGCGCGAGCCGTGAATCCTGTTAGACCAAACCAGATTGGCGAAGCCCCGGCGACGCGGCACCCACGGCAGCCCAGCTCTCTCCTCTCGCTCGGTACGCTCGTGGCTGTGCTTGCCTGCGTATCGGACCCAGCACCGTAGGGCGCGGGGGGCGCGCACGTGTCCGCTAACGAGATTAAAATCGGCGAATAGGAGGAGGCGCGGCCGCCACCCGCCGGGGAGGAGGCACGGAGAACGTAACGGCGCGGCGCTGCGAGCGCCGCCGGTCACCGCGCTGCCTGCCTTACCGACCGACCGTCCGCCCGATGATGGCGCGCCACGGCGAAAAGAAATTAACTCGAGATTCTCGAGAATATCGCGCAAAACGGTTTTACAAGACGCTAGAAATGCGAAATCTTCGATCTAACGCGAATGGAAAATTAAATGATAAATTAAAATATTTAGATTCTTTTTTTAGCGACGATTTATCGCGTTTTTATAAGAATTCTTAAAAACTTTTCTTAAACTTAATTCTCGCGTTATGTTGCTGCTTTGCATTATTTTTACTTGTCTAATTTTATCCGTTTATCTTTTCTTCTTTGTAGCGGCGTTTTCTTCCTGCTTTTCTTTCCGTTTCCATCGCGCGACGCAAATCGGAAATTCTTGTCCACTTAGAACGACCTGTTTTCCCATTGGCTGCTCCTCTCTTGAGGCTCTCGTCCAATTTTTTATATTGAACAAGAAGCCGCAATGCTGAAAGAAAGAAATTGTTAGCTTTATTAATAAATTTGCCGCCTCAATATTTGAACTTAATTAAAAATTGCCGTTAAAAAACGCACAAGAAAATCGAAACGTCGAATTAAGTTGAAACAAGTTTTGAAAACGTAGCGCGTGTTCCACCGACTGACGTTCCCTATATTTTATCACGTATACGTTTCTCTATGAATCAGTAAAAACGCATGCCACAAAATTGCCATTGTTTGACGAGAGGATTAAGTTTAGCAGAGGCTTCACGAAAGCCTATAATATCGACACATTTCTAGAATACAATATGAACTCTTAATAAATCAAAGTTCTAAAAAAATGTATTTGAGGAACGTCGCGTTCGCGATTATTTTTTATCCACATCAATCAACTTATTAATATATTTTTAGAAAAATTTCTTTATTCTCTTTTGGCTCGCAAAAGACTTGGAGCTTTTCTTAGACATACGATATAAACTTGGTAAAAGTAAAAGTGAAGAAAGTTATGGTAATCGTTGCACAATAATATGACAATTTAAGCCTTTTCAAACGATAATAAATAAATGTTGAAAAAAATTAGAAAATACGAGATAGAAAGAATTGATCACTTACGCGCCACTTACATTATAATGAATCTTTATTTCCACTGTAGATAATAATAATTTTTTAGCCTTTACTTTTGCCTTATATTTGTATATTTTTGTCCTTCTAACTGCGTTTTATATTAGTATATAAAATATTAATTTTTAAATGGCACACGTGGATCATTCATGCCCGTATATCGTCACTTCAAATCTTTCAATCTTTCTTTTTTGGAAAAAAAAACTTTTTAATGATATAAATGACTTTTTTTTAGTGGAAAAACAGCAAAATTTAAGTTACTCTCCAAGCATATCGAAGGGGCAAATTGCGAACACGTGTGACCCATATATGCTATTAGAAGCTTTTTGACAGAATAAACATTTCCTTTTCGCTAAATTCTTGCTTATTATGCATATTTGTAAGTATATTTGTCAATTTGAATGTTGAAGATTTGTTCCTGTGTCTATGACGATAGATAATGATGAGACTCTGACATAAAACGTCTATGACATAAAAAATATTGTTTTATTTTACTATCGATTTTCATTATTTCATTACTCATCTTTTTTATAAATTTTTGTTTTAATAATAAAATAAAAATTAATTTTTTCTGTATTTTCTGAACCTTTTAATTATCAAAACTGACTCAGACGTGAAGTATTTATCATATATCTAGAGTCCGTTGCATTTGCACGAGATGATAGAAAAGTATATCTTCATATATATTGGATACAAGAATGAAGAGCTGTCGTTTCACTGCCCTTTCCAATTTATGCGAATATCTAAGCGCTTGCCAAGTCTACACGAAATAATAATGTCAGTAATATATCGACATTTTAATTTCTGTTTAGACGAGGGTGCTTTCACGTCGAGAAATTTGGTCGTCGCTTCAGAATTCTCTTAATACATGGATATATTAGGTAACACATTTATTGTGTTTGAATGTCATAAAAAAATATTTAGTGCATAATTAGCGAAAGAATTTTTTCATATTCATTCTTAGTATTTAAATGCATTATTTTCTCCGCTTGATGAATACTTCAATAAAGTTTTGTATAATCATACAATTGTTATTGCACATGTAATGTAAATTGTAAGCTCGAAAGAATTAATTAAATCTGTTCGAGATATCTTTTTTGAATATAAATTTGTATAGACTTGCTTTTCTTTTCTCCTTTTTCTTTGTAAAATATTACAGTATCTTTCGGGGAGGAATTTAAGAAACCAAGAGAATTTATTAATATTTCTGTTAAGTTAACCAATTAACTGCATAACAATCAATCGTCGAAACCAAGTGGTTTCTCTCACAAAAAGGGCACTCGAACTTTCCTATTCTTTCACAGTTTTAGCTAGCATGATAAAATAAAAAGACACACAATTTCTCTCAAAACTGATATTTTCTCTTAATGCTAACGCTGTAAGTATGTACGTGTATATATGTATATTATTATTACAACACTATTTATTACACAAGATGCGAATACAAGATTGTTTCGGCAGATCTAACGAGTATTGATCGAGTCTACAAAAAGTTTCGGGATTGGATCGTTACGTATTCGTTTTCTATCCTGACAACATGTGAATAGATACGGGAGCGATAATAATTATAGCAATATATATAATAACAATAGTAATAAAATAATATAATAATAAACGTTCTCTCGTCGCTACCCGATTTTCTACATACATGTACATAAGATTTTCGGATACAAGTGTGAATAAAACCTGCGCAAAATAATTCACAAAGAGACTTCGCTGACAAAAGTCGCGGTGCTCCAAAAGGCGGAGAAACAAGAAAAGAACTATCAATCATAAATACACAGAAGCTATACTCTCATCTCATTTATACATTGTAATATTTATTTCTCTCACGTATCACCTTTTCGATATCTATTATTACGTCGTTGAAAAATTTGGCATGCAAATTGTGGCGAGATTTTTAATGGGAGCTATTGCTAGACTCTCGAACATTAGGCGAGTAAATAGAACCTTATATACCTTACGAATGCAGACAGGTAGTTGGACCTTGCAAATTTTACGATCACCCTTCCCGTTGAACGGGAGGGGAGGATTTCTCAAGTGGCGCGCGTGTTCTTAAAACTTGAAGATTTACGTCTCTTAGCAATAAATTTTCAGTGGCCACAAAGTTATCTCGTAAAATACTCTTAAATCGTATATATAGATCTATGTACAATTTCATAAAATAATATTAATTTAATATATAGATTTCGTTTTATATTATATAATATTGCATAATCGTTGTGTACGCGTGTACGTGTGGCGCGTGTTTCTTGTTGTGTACGTGTTACAATATATTATTTAGTCGCTTAAATATCTCGTTTGATTATTATTCATGATGTGTATTCGTATGTTTGATATGAGAGGGTCAATCCCATATATATTAATATATATTTTTTTTTTGACGAGTAAGAGTGAATGTTGGCACAGACAGTGGCTGGGTTAAGGCACTTTGGGGTGATTGATTCTCTCCGCAGTACCTCCAGCATAACTATCTTATCGAATTCTCCCCGCTCCCTCCCCCGCTTATCCCTCCTGCAGCCCGTCGCCTGCTCTTTCTCTTCTTCGTTTACGTTTACCTACATACACGTCGTGCGTAATATTATCTCGCATGACCGCACGGCTCTTATCTCCCACTTAATTACGCGACTCTTTAACTACTTTAAAGTAAAATACGCTGTCTCTGATGAGCATTGGAGTGTAAATGGCGAACTGAGTTCAGCTCTCACAGCGGTTTCGTGAAGTTCGCCGGGAACATACCCTTCTCAGTGGTGCCTTCCTTGATACCCATTAACCAGCCTTCTTCCTGTAACGAGCAATGAACATCGTGAAAAGAAATGTCGGACGTGTTAACGCGTTAGATAATAGATATTGTAATAGATGTTGTCGAGTCTTATTTATATTCGGAGGCTTACGGACCTGCTCCTCGGGATCGTCGTACTCCACGACGCGAATAATCTCGCCGACGTCGAACGACAATTCGTCCACATCCTCGCGACTATACTTGTAAGTGGCTTTAACCCTGTATAAAACGCCCGGCGGCAGATTGTCGGTTGTCGCCCCTATAGAGAAATTAGCAGCATTTTCATATTCCGCTTCTAGAACGATCGAGTCCGCCCCGTTAGTCATGGACCTGTCTGTGATTTCGTCCGCATGGAGATTTTGATGTGTACCAATTATGTGTAAAGTTTCGCTTTATTCGTCTAACTGCATAATTAACGTTTCATTTTCGCAACTAGGTCAGATTAACTACGACCTTGTTTTTGGCAAGACCATGCACAAAAAGGCAGGCAGCGTACTACTATTGTAATTAACAATCACCCGATACTGTAAATTCAGTAACATTCAATTTAATTGTTACGTTACATACGCGCAAATTTACTTAGAATCTATTGAGCTCAATTTTACGAAAACAAACCAATCGATTATCGTTTATTTGTTTTTGTAAAATTACGTTTCAATTCTTTTATTTCGTTTTTAACCAGGATCTCTGTTATTTAATTATGCAGATATTTTTAATATTACAATATAATTAAATTAAAATATCGTCTTTAAATTATTAAAGACAAAAATTTGAACATGAAGTACTACTTAATTAAGATCATTTCATATATGCGACTTCAGTTGAAATCGCTAAGATCAGATAATGTCAGGAAACAAGCACATTAAAGAACACGGCAAAGTTTAAATTAAACGGCAAGCGGCTTACCGACTGGAATATCGTACAGCTCCTCGACTCGTTTGGAAGGCGCGACTGTGTTCTGCGGCGACGCATCTTGATTATTGAGAGAATTATCATTGCTGTTAGCGTTGCTATTAGCGTTGCTGTTAGCGTTGCCATTTATCTGGGTGGTCGGCGATGTATCTCTAGGCGCAGCGGGCGCGGTATCGTCCAAAGCTGAAACACGCGAGAGAAAGCACACTCAAAACTGAATGCCGAGCCACAATACGGCCTTCCGGAACTTAAAGCTTTTCGGAACGTTTCGCATTTTGTTCTTCGCGTAACAAGGACATTACAGGCATGCGAGTATTAGTGTCACATATATATATATATATGTATAATTAGTGCACACGCGCACAAATCCAACTTGAACAAAAATACAGCATAATAATTACCTCCTGAGATATTGTTCTGCGCTGGCTGTGTATTAATTATTAGGCTGAAATATAAATCAGAGTTATTAGTATTATATAACTACTACAGCTCTTGGTTTTACACTTTGTATAATTATTATTCTATCATATCATATTTTATATAACAACCGCTTCAATATCTCGTTTTATGCGATAGCAAAATTACGTTTATCTTTTGAAATTACTGTCTTTATGTAACTCCTCTTTGCGTTACTTATTAATTTCGATTTTACAGAATCGATTTACTTACGACGAGTTCGCGTTAGGTGACTTCGGTGATTGCGGTTCCGTGCTTTTCTTCAGTGTGTAAGATCCTCGCTGACTTTCATTAGCCAATTTATCGACGATCGCTTCTAATTCGGAATATACCTGGGAACATGAATATTAATAAAAAAAGATATAACAGCTATATACATATTATTATACTATAGAATTTTTTCTATTTCTTTCTTCATTGGAATGTATGTAAAAATTAAAAGATTTAATATGAAATTCTGTGAATCTTTAAATTTCAATGAAAAAAGCCAAATAAAATTCATGTTAAAGTCTGCTCGAAATCAATTAAAATACAAAATTCTACTTGTTTAAAAATGCTTGAAAGAAATATTTTTAAAGGGACTCATCTCCGTTACTGATCTTTAATATTTTAGATACCTTGGCACTTTCAGTGTGAAACACTTGTTCCGCGGCAAAGAGCGTTTGCAGATTTGTGACGAGAAAAAGAACGCGCGAGTCGTATAATGCCGGTAGTTCGTCGTGCAGCTCTGAATTTAGTTGCTCATATGTACGTTTTGCTTCCTCCAGCAGCTCCTTCCCCCGCGATACTTTAAGCTCGTCCCTCTTCTTTGGATTACACTGCAACGATTGGAAGTTGTGTCTCTGACTGTCATAATCCACCAATTTACGCCCACGCTTGTCGACCTTTTTCTGGAAAATCGATAAAATCCTCGAAATATAGCAGTTATACATATTTTATTACTAATTTCTTCCTAAATTACTACTTATCAATTCTGCGATTCCGTCGTAAATATCGTACAAAATACCAAGAAAAATTCCTAATTTGTTTTTAATCTTTATTGTCATTTTGATAATTTTGAAATAACAAAATATTATTTTTTTTATGCCAGTGATCATCAAAACAGGAACGTCGTGATTTGGGGAAAAAAAAGTGTACAAGAAGAATGAAATAAAGATTAATTAATTTATACTCTAATCTAGTTGCGATTAATAGAGTTTTACTTTTTACAAATTGCGAGAAAAGAGTATTATTGATATAATGAAGAAACCTGGTTGCAACCAGTCGAGGGTTGCACGGAACGTACCCTCATCTCCGGGAATTGGCTTTGATATGTGTTGAGCGGTACAAGAACCTGGTCCGCGAGCTTGTGAGTGAAATCTTGCCACAGCATGTCGAGATTTTGTGCCTGTACGTACAACAGATCGTGCCCGGTCCACTGGCTCTCGTAGATCTCATTCAACGAGTCCATGAGCGTCTTCGACGCGGCCTGCACCGCTGAAAAAACGAAACGTCGATTCGCCATCGTTTACCTCGTCTACTTTTCATTGGCATTTTAATTGTCATTTGGAAAATTACTGCTAATAGAAAAACGCGCTTAGAGGAAGAAGATTTATCCTCTCAAGTCGAAGACACCGCGCGTAACGCGGTCGTCGGGAGAGACGGACAAGTTGTTTCGTAAGACGTGGAGAGAAACTTTTTTTCACGCCGATTTTCCATCACGGCGACACGTGTCTTTTTGCTTCAGGAATAAACGCGCGACGCGGGTGACTACTTTCCTGACCTACATCTAAACCTCTCCTAGTGCATTCACCTACAGCGATAAGCCGATTGCTTACAAATTCCTCACTCCGGCTCGCGTAAAAGTTGCAGAGTGGCTTTATCGCTCGCGTTGAATTTCGCGATGTTCGGAATGCCTCGAACTGCAAGAAGAGAGACGAGACGACACATAATCGTCTACATAAATCGACATAACATTTAATTTATATATTGTGACATTGCAATAAAATTTTTCAAATATTTCTTTTAATTATGCATTTTTTATTTGCGCTTAATGTATTTTAATTAAACTCATCAGAAATGTGTTATATTTAAAATCCAAATGATATAAATAAAATAATATAAAATGCTTTACCATAAAAAATACCAATCTCCAGTGACTCGACGAATTCATGTGAAATAATTATAGGCGTTTCTAACAGACCTACTCTATAAAATAGTTACTTAATATTAGTCTATCAGCAAAAATAATTACAAGCAGTGCTCATGGCTACATTATAAATTAATTTTAATAAGCGCCAATTTTAATAGGCGCCACTGAAGGCAGTCAACATCGTTCATAGCGCTAACATACTCAACTAATTAATTCGTCGTTAATGCAAATTACGTAAGCGGGTAAGCAGGTTGCCATAATTCTCAGTATGATCGCTTTTTACTCGGTTCAACGAGAGTGGCGCGCGCCGGCGTCCTCATTAGTTTCTTTTTTCTCATCTGGAACTTGGACTTGGAGGTAGAGCGGCGATGGAAATCGCGAAAATTGTGCGATGAGTCGTCGACGATCGGATTTGCAACGCAAATACGACGGACATGCTTTCGTCGTATTTCGCCGCCGCGCTATCCTCGTTTTACGGTTTCGTCGCATGTTACGTTCCTACCGACACGGTTTCGCATGCGGGTATTTATGCGTGAACGACGCTGGCTGCGTCCCGTCCGCCGAGTGATAAAAGGAAAGCTAAGAGACGCTAACGCGAGTCCTGCGCACTCCGAGATTAACACGTACCTCTCCCAAGGAAGTCGTCCGCGACCGCGTCGACGACGTTTGCCTAACGGGAAACGGCGGCGTCCCCGAATTCGTCGTGCCTATATTTCTTTTCCGCACGTTTTTGTCGATTTTTGGCCGCGGGTCTCCAGCGAAAATTAAAATTCGTGGTCAGCGGTATACGTCGAAACGTACCGATATCCCTGAAAGGCCAGAGGCTATAAAAAGCATGCGAATAACGAACAATGTCGCTGCGTAGACCAGCCAAGCGTGGAAAAGTTGTTTGCGACTAGCAACGATTCGAGTGGGAGGGATTAAAGATCGGATGACGTTTTTCTATTGATTTCGCGTGTGTTTGCCAGTCCTCGTGTCAAGACTCGCCATCAAGGTGAGAGAGACAATATAAGAAGCGCGACGTCGGGTCTCCAGCTTCTAAAACGCGTAATTCCACTCGCGTGAAGCTGAAGCAGATAGAAACCTCGTAGAGACCTGAAGACTTTATCGTTGCATCGAGCGTCAGTGCCAACCGCTTTATATATTGATAATAATTTTAATTAGTAATTTTTAGTAATAATCTAAAATTGATAATAAATTTATGCTATGAATCACAATGCGCTTCTACAACAACGCAATATGTACATTATACATTGCGCGATTGTTAATCGTAATTACGCCATAATTTTTTCACACATTATAAATCACAGACAAGTTATTATTTATTTATTATATTATTATTTATGAAACAAAATGCGGAGCAAGAATTAACTTTAAAATTCGGATGATATACAAAGTTAAGTAAATAATAATATTTATTTAACTTTATCCGCGTTTACTGGAAAAGCCAGATAAATTGCCTTTATTAATTTTCGACTGCATCTTATCGATCGCGACAGCGGACGGCACGTCGCCGCGGGGAGCTACTACTGTCTTATCTGAAATATTTAACAATCGCGACAAGGCCGTGTCGCTTAATATTTCGGGCACGCCGCCGCGCTGCTGGAACGGCGCGAAAGATTGCGGCGCATTACGCGGGGAATAATTCCTTCCTGCCGACTTCTCTCTCAAAGGTCATTTCGTATATGTGTCTATGTACCTCTGCGATGCATTACCGAATATACACGGCGATTAAAATATTACGTCGGTTTCTCTCGACAGTAATTGATGCCGACGAGCCGTGCGCGGGTACCGCTGGTGGTCGTTATTCAACGTCTGTGAGTTATTCATCTGTCCGTCATTCATCCGCGAGACGATATACGCGAATGGGAGTGTCTGATGGACGGCGAAAATCATTTTCCCCGATCGTCGATGACAGCCTTCGTTAAGTTAATCAACTCGGCGCGCACGACAGAGGCTTCCAATAAGTCTTTTCGGCACTTATTTATATGAAAGAATTACATTCAGTTACGTAACTTTACTTAAAATTCAAAATAATTTGTAGACATTCTTTTTATCCCTGTATGAGGCAAAAATTTTGTTATCAGTGTATTTATTTTGCTGATGTCAGCATCTATATATTGTCTATATCAATAATTATTATATCGTAACGCATAGAGGAAAAAAAGAGGGGAGAAGACGCGCTGAAGAATATAAATTCTGAGCTAAGTAACGATAGACGCATTTATCTTAATCTGCAAAAAAGAGAGGACAGAGTACAAAGTTACGGAACAAGTAATTCAGCCTCCACGTGAGCTTGGCAACCGGGTCACGGCGATGCAAGGTTGCGTGAATATCTTTTTCCTTTTTAATACATGTTGCGTTTCGCACGGGTTTGTTAATTCGACGCCGATCTTATAAATACAAAGAATTTTACGTACTACTTACGTCACATAGATGTGTGTTTGCCACATCGATGTGTGTATACGACAGAAAAAAAAGAATTCTCGAGAATTTATGAAATGATAAGTATTTAAATCAATTTTTGAAGAAACTAATATATTTTCATGCGCTTTCTATAAAATTTATATATCGAAAAAACGTAACTGATCAAAGAATTGAAAAAGAAATGTCACAATTTTCAAACACTGTATGAATCATAGAAATTATATTCAAGATATTAATAGCTCTAGCAAGGCTCGTCAGCGTGAATAGCTATTCTCTAACGAATCGTCGCTTCTGCTGTGCAGTTTGTAATTATGTAATATAAAATTTTACATCTGTCAATTGTCATGAATACGTTGTTAAATAAGCGCTTACGTAAAATTCTAATGCCTAATCAATATCCGACATATGTTCTAGACGCTGAATAGATAATTAAACGCCTAATCATTCGAAAGTTAAGATGCTAAACCGCGATGACGCATGCCACCGTAATTATTGCTATACATTCAAAACTCCATATAAAGAATCTCTTTATAGCAAATCGTTAAAATCTGTGTGTACACTTAAGCATTCGATTTATCGATAAAATCGCGTTTTCCCTCTGCACTATACGTGTAAAACATGAGAAACATTAGCGCGCCTAATAAATAGCAACTGCCGTTTAAAGGGAAGACGAGTTAGTTTCGCTCAGCGGGACAACTTACCTCGAACACACCTGATGTAATTGTTGAACTCCTTTTGCAGTCTGTTAGCGGAGTTCTGCTGCCTCGTGAAGTTCTGCAGGTGCTCGTCGAATATATCGTCCGCGGTTCGATCGACCTTGCCCAGATTCTGAAGAAACTGCAACGAGAAAAAAATGCGTCTTCAATTTTTAATTCGCCTTTATATATTAATCAGCCTTTTATATGTTAATCGGCTTCATATTTTGGCTGCATTCCGATATTTAGTGTCAGCAACAGTCAGTACTGAAAATTTATACGCGATTTATATAGTATACGCGACGTAAAATATAGAAAAATAGATTTTCAGTATACTGACAGTGAATATCGAAATGCAGCCATTACCAACATGATCTGCGGGTATCGATCTGAAGTGAAATTAATACGATAATTAATAAAAATTGTAATATACAATAGCAATAATAATACGGAATATCTTTATATATGCGCTATATAATGAATATGATGTAATTTATGTAAAAGATTGAAAGAAACATATAAAAGAGCGAAAACTTACAATGCTTCTATGAATAAATAACGGAATAAGTCGATAAAACATGCTCATAATTTATTGAATCACCGTACATTCATGTAGATAATCGGAAAACTTTCTGACGGAGTTGAATGAAACTCGAGGACGTGTGTGTCATTTTTTGCGTGGGTCTCTTCCCACAAATGTTAGCCTCGTGTAGGTGTAAAGTATCTCCATATAAGATGCTCAATAATACTCAATTTTTCTTCCTCAGACTTGTCAGTCTGATCGAAATTCGACTATTGAAAACAATTTTGAAAACGTGATTTTTTAAATGTCTCGTCTTTTTTTATCTTGAATATATTCATTTCTATTTATTAATTTACTGATGTTATCACTCGTGAATGGATCCTATTTGACAAAATTGCAATTAAATACTAGTTACAATTTTGTCAAAGACTCAAATACTAATATAATCTTATTAATATAATTTTTCTCGCGATTGCAGTGGTTTAAATATGTGTAAACAAAGCCATAAGTTAAGATCCAAGTTTCAGTATTAAATATTTCAAGAATCTTCAAGCTTTCGTTAAAATAGTTCTTGCTTCTAACTGAGAAACTATTTATGTGTCATATTTCTGTTAAAGGGAAAATTTGGCGTAAGGCAAAAGAAATCTCCATATTTGTAAACTTCACGGAGTAAAGTATATCAAATATGTGACATTTCTCATGGTTGACTACAAATGCGGGTAAACGCATGGCTATCGCAAATGAGGCCTTTGAACCGTGCTCGTCACGAAACGATAAACACCGCCTGCATTATCATCGCATCGTGTGGAAGATCTGTGATAATCGGGCCTGTTATTTAAACTTCAATTAACATTATCTCACGGACGTTCCGTGCATTAATACAAAAGCGTCAAAGTTAAAGAACATCAGTGTAAGTAGTTCACGCCTATTCCAAGTGTCAAAACATTTCCTATATTTCATGAATTTATTTACGAGATGCACGATAACAGACCCTGCTAAAACCTTATCGGTTCATAAAATAAAAAAGTGCTAACGGATACCGATAAAAATAATAATAAACGGCTAATTAATTTTGTCGAATGCGTGAAAGTGATTTATATTCGCGTTATTTCCTCAACCTCTCCTGCCGAGTTAATAAAGAAATCTATCGGAGCCTCCGTACTCCACTGCCATTGTTATCGGCAATAAGGCGCGACGTGAAAGGATGCGGATGATGTAACAATAGCTATCGACCGCGGAGAAATTTCACGCCGGGAATGCCATTCGTCGATTTTCATTTACCTCCGTGACACCTGTACGATCTTCAATGGCGGGAAAGAGGTCGCCCTTTCGAGAAATTATCTAAAGCTATCAGCAAACTATTGGAAATTCTATTGATCTTCAAATTTCGAATTTAATCATGATATCTACTATAAAATGTAATATGTACAGAAAGAAAAGAAATTTATATAGTATCTCAGATTTATCTAAGATCGTATTTTACATGGAGATATTTGAGAAATATTTTACTTTACATTATATTTAAATTTATTTAAAATTAGATTACTTTATCATTAAATTGAAAAAAAAACTTCTGTATTTTTTATTATCGCCAATTTTACCAGAAAAAGTATTAAGTATTTAATTAAATAATAGTAAATAATGTATTTATAAAATAAATTCAACGTGCGCATTATAAATTTTTATAAGTTCACAATTTAATGAATATTTTCTCATTTTGCATATTAAACTCTAAATATCCCCTCTACTTTCATTTGCTAAAAAAGTAGCTTGATATTTCAGAGATTGGGAATTAGACTGGAACGCGAAGAAAGATGCTGCCGGCGCCCATGTCGACCGTCTCTCTTGGGCTGGGCCAGAAATCAAAGGCTGGAACGTCCGTGATGGAAATCGCGAGTCGGCCATTGCGTAACCACCTCTATATCGCCGACTGATTCCGTTCGCGAAGCCGCGCCGGTGATCTGTCCGCGCCGCGCCGCCGCCGCGGAGGCGAGAGGTACGCCGACCTTCTGCTATACATGCAGATCGTCCGCGTCTCGCTCTCCTCTCGTCCCGTCCGTCCCGGAGAAACGAGAGGAAATCGCGCGTCGCGTTGTATCATCCAGTAATTTCCGTTCTCCAGTTTCCCGGGGAATTAATCGCGCCGCCGCCGGTTACACGCGGTGCGACTCTCGTAACGCCAGCGAGTTGGAACGACACACGTCGAACTAGTTCAAGCCTTCGTCACTTTAACCTTCCGTCGTCTATCACGACCTCGAATGAGCATTGTCGCAAATTTACAAATTGTATGTACATTGTAGTTCATCGGTATAAACGTGCTGAAGTATAGTGCGAGATAAATCTACATTCAGGGTGAGACAGACGAAATGATTAATTAGCTTTAGAATTTTCGAAATTAATCATCTCTGAGTAAGATTGATTTTCTTCCGAGAAAGGACATCGATTATTATCGAAGTTACATCAACCATAAAGGCAATGGCTATCTTTTTATTTATCTGACACGATAAAAGAATTGTCATATGATGATTCATAATGATGTAATTCCTGAAACTGATACGTAAAAGAAATGGACATCTCTGATACGGTATCATCGGTATCATCGTACATTAAAATCTTTATGGACCCAAGCATTCACATAGAAATAATTTATTGCATAATTATGTCGATTCATCAATGATATAAAAAGATGTTGATATTATGTGTGTTAGAGATAATATCGCAGGTGCAACAAATTATGGAACTTTTATTTTAATTACCTTTATTCGACGAGAGCAGTTAATAAAACACATGTGTTGCACGCGTCCGACATTTCGCCTGTTATCAGAGGCACAAACGTTTAGATTAATTCTTTCAACTACCTCTATGGCGTTATTAAAGGCGGTTAACCCGCGCAACGATGTTATTTATCGCCTGATATGTGATTTATTCTAATAGGACGACCATTTAGAAAGAAATTACATTTCGTGATGTTGAAGCACAAAATGCAGAACTAGAAATGCTTGACGTTAATTTTTTTCATCTTAAATAATAAATAACAATACATATCATTTTATTGCAATTGCACGTAATTAGCGATAAAATACGAAAATTTTAATAGGAATTGAATCGCGACAGGCTTATGAGACTCGGGTTCGGTCGTTCAGGAGAGTGAGAGATTAATCCTATTAACTCGCTCGTGCACTTTCAGGTCAAGATCATCCTGTCTGCCATATATAATTTTCTCGTTGCAGCTTTAAAGGTACTGTTGCTACGATTTCTATCTCGCTCCATAAAATTAAGACAGCAGTGGTCTCTCCTTAAATGAAAGAGGTTAAACTCGATATGCATCATTCAAGGAAATTTAACGTAGAAAATTCGGATTAAACGCCATGGTATCTATCTTGAACGTCTCGTCGTAAAGTCTGAAAGCTAACGTTTAAATTATCCGATACGTCAAGCGACGAGGTATATACCACATATGATAGTCGGACAAAGAAAGGAGATTAGAGCGCGTGAGATTAAAATGTCTGTTGTTTTCGATATTTAATACGATCTTTTTATGAATCATCAACTACAGAGAACGTGCTCTCATCGCGAGATAAGCCTCGGGCGAGTACGCGTATTAGCGGAGCAACAAAAATAGTGTTATCTCGGAATGAGTCACGGGCGGTGCCGCGAAAAATTTCGCCCCGCAAGTTGCACTTGCAGACGCAGCACAAACATAAGCAGATATACCACATCCTATTGGTTATACGGTATATCGGCTGTACCGTTACGCATCGTGATACTTGTTTCGCGAAATATTTTGTTTTATGAAAGAACGCGAGACTTTGTTATCAAAGATACCTGCCTATATACCTCTACGGTATAATCAATATGCAAATTGTTTTCGAGCTAATCTAAATCCAAGCGAAATTTACATATATTTCTCTTCAATTCTCGAGGATCATTTAAATTCAACGAAAATCATGTATCTTGCGTGTGAAATTGGCCACGATTCTCTGTTGCAACCTTTGTAAACCGAGATTAATGCATGCAACGACCCTGATTGGTACGGTATTGACAGACGTTCAAGCATCGACGTCTGACCGACAAGGTGCCTACTGCACGACTGTGCGCGGTGTTTTCACCAGTCCGAGAGACACGAGACACGATTTTTGTCACGATTCCGTGCGCCTTCGTACCGTTATCCGGTTAACGTAGTCTCCGTTCGATACCTGCTTCGTACAACAGGTGAGAACGAAGACTGAACTCGTTTACACGCGTAGCCGACTTGCATATATTTATTAATACAATATTATTAGCGTGCTTGTAACTGTACGAGGACTTAAGCATCGAGATGGTACGAACATTCTGTCAATTGCGTAACTGTTAAAAAAACGCTTATATTCAAACTTCACAAATTTTATAAATTTTAAAAATATCTAAAATCCCGTAAATATCACCGGTTTCTGTAAACCTTGTTAATAAGCCTGAAAATTATTATGAAATTCCTTCCAACGACTTCGCTCGAGCGAAGGTAAATATCAGCACCCAATTGCGCCGCGACTCTAGAAACCTTTTTTTCCCCTCGAGACATTATATCCTCGACAGTTCGTTCAATTATACTCGCTGCTTCCGGCGTTTTCTGTATAAATAGGAAAACTTTCTCTCGTGCGATAGGTAACGCGCCTAACGGGTACACGGAAGATTCCTCGTCGTGACTCGTTCACTCTTACGTCGCCCATCCCGAGAGAATTTATACTTAAAATTCTGAGTCGGCTTTCCGGCGCGGCCGCGCGCGAATTTCTATTCTTGTGTGTACTCGATTTTCCAGGTGCTTGACGCGATGAAGGCAGAGTTGTATGTGGGTACACGCTGTGTGTATTATTTTGCGTGCATGATAAGAACAACATATGGGCCAGAATTTTCTTGGAAAAGACGTCCCGACTCTTTCGTTTTACATTAGAACTGTATATCCAATTATAACTTGGTCTGAATACCTCGGAGATTTAATCTGCGTCTTAATACGACGATATGAGAAATAAAATATTATAAAGATAATGACGGCGAGATAATTTTTTTTACTTTCTTTTAATTCTTTTATATATACACTACCGGTAGCTGAAAATAGATACCTACTCGCAATGATCGAGCATTGGAACGCGACCAATTACAGCTGTCTCGGTGCTGGTACACATTCGTGTGTCGGTAAACTTCACGTGTGTGAGTAATAATACTAATTGGTAGTGGTGATAATTAATACAGATGACATAAATAGATAGCGTTAGAAAAGAACTAGAATTCTGGGCTTTGAAGTCAGAACTACATTTCCGTATCCTATATAAGTATGTGAAGTACGATTCTTCGAAGGTTTAGGCTTCCTTTTGCCAGCGAGTTCAACATTAATTTATCGGACAATGAAAGTAAATCTGCATTTATGCACCGGGATGCTTCGGGGGATGCTGTATTTTTAATAACGCTGGTTCCAAATCCGAACGGACCCGGACGTGTCGTTTCCGAAATAGATGGTCCTCTCTCGGGTTTATTAATAGTCGAGCAGATGACGCGAATGTGCCGTTGCATCGCTATTATTGTGCCATCCTATGGCCCCGTTTCGCCACTTGCTGGTTCACATTGTGCTCCGGGAGAACCATTGTCGTAGAGACGGTGTCATGCGGGGAAAAAATACGAAGTACTTTTGCCGTGAGCGAAAATTATATAAATCGAACTTGTAATGCCATAAGAGAAACGTCTAAATGTCTCTTCAAGTAGCATTTCTTTTTATATAAGGTTTATAAAAGTACTGTAATCTTCAATACAGATTAATATAATTATGTAAGTTAAAATATGATAAAATATTCTATTTAAAAAAAACCTTTTCTACTCTAACATATACTAAATAATATATATATCAAGATTGTTAATTATATATAAGAATTCACGGCAAACTTTTTAAATGTCATTAATATTTAACGCGATATAAAATCTGTAAAATATACTGTGATTTGATGTATGCAAAATGTGACAAAGATCTAAAAGACGTGGGTCAATCCCACAATAGCGATAGCGATCCGTTAACGAAAGTGATAAAGTTTTTCCAGGATCGCGATGAGCGAGCGGAGCGACGAAGCCTTTTTTTGGCGTTTCGCGGATGGTGTTCTCGGCC
This sequence comes from Temnothorax longispinosus, assembly GCF_030848805.1. Taxonomy (NCBI): domain Eukaryota; kingdom Metazoa; phylum Arthropoda; class Insecta; order Hymenoptera; family Formicidae; genus Temnothorax; species Temnothorax longispinosus. Next base: position 22,702,000 of record NC_092363.1, on the reverse strand, counting down.
GCGCCGGAGCCGTGTGCGCGGAACCAGTCGCGGAGACCACCAGGAAGGAACGAGAGGAGTCGGAATGTTGGCGCGGAGTTCGGACATCAACCTCTCGGGCAGTCGGCCCGCCGTTCGCCACGAGCGGCCAATCCGGCGCCCATCGGCGAACGGTAATTCGTTGCCCGTACATGCGTACGCGACCCACGGCTTGAACCCTTTCTCGCTCTTCAATGAGAGAGAAAGAGAGAAAAAGAGAGACGTATAGTATAATAGCTTGTACTTAAATACCTAAATACCATTCTTGTACTTAAATAAATAGGTATTTCTGCTGTGTCATAAATAGATATTGTGTGTATACGTTTTCATTACGAAGCTCATATCGAGACATTAAGTTTGAATTAATATTAATATTGGTATTAATATTAATTTATTATAATAAATACATATATAAATTATATTTATTATAAATTATTTGCTTTGATTGCCAGTTTTGCGAGGACATCTACAATATTTTCCGCTTCAAAAGCTAAATTCCGAAAGTTAAATAAATTAACATAAATATGCGATTCCAATTTCGTAGTGTGTTCATGTTTTGTCCCTGAAATGCTCGTCTGAAACTTTTATGCTGCCACGAAGTGAAGTGCATAATGACAGGACGGAAATATGTGGTCAAGGGCTGCCAATTGAATACGCATTATGAAATAGTGAAATTGCAATCTCTGACGAACTATGCCGGCATAATCTGTCACATCGTGTAAAGCCAAATAAATAAATAAATAAATTATATAATTATGAAAAAATTACTATAGATATTATAAAATTAGTATGAAACTTTCCTTTTATATTCTATAAAAGAAAAATTATTCCTACTTTGCTATTTATCTATAAATAGTAATGGCAACATTGTTTACATTGAGTTATTTCATTAATTCGCACATAATTGACATATAGGCAACAACACACGTGGGGATAGTGAGGTGAGGTTAATACTAAGATCAACGATTCGTTAAGAAGACTGCAATTTTGCATACAAAGTTACTATATACACGACATTGTGTGCAACATTGTGATAACAGGATGACGTTACAGTTTATTGCGTCGCCGTAAAATCGCTGTTAAAGTCACGCCTTAATAGTGGCGCATTACCACCGCTCTTTACTAATTATATTTTGCCCGGTATCTAAACCTGATATTGTAGGTCAAGGCGGGAGTTTTACGAGCACTTCGTGCACCGTTAGAAAAAGAAACGATGCGAAGAATATGACGTCTATGCAGGGCGGTTACAGCCAGTTGTAACCGGTGCATCGCGACATGCATGTTAGAATAACATCGCAATACGCGTATCATTCATTATATGGTTATTATGAAAGTCACATATTATATATCTATATATTCCCTTAAGAATAAACGAGATATACATATAATCGAAGACTGCAATTATATGGCACAATTTCTTGCACGCTGACTTTTAATTAGATTAGCTCCACAGGGAACACACTTTAGATTTCCATATTTATATTATCGTATACGGTTACATGTAGAAGATGGGATAACGCATATTATAAGAATATTGTAAATGGAAAAGCGGACTTTCCTTTAACAAAAAATAAATACCCTGCAAACACTCTTTCGCTTTTTAACATTACATATTTCAGTAATTAATGATCGAATTGCAATTCTGCTATTACGAAATTGCATAAAGTGATAAGATATTTAATTATGCCATGAAATTATCATATGTATAACATTGCACCTATATTTCTCTTTCTTCATGCTACAGATCGGAGTTAAAAGTATGCCATTGCAAGATCGATAAAGAGCTAAAAGAGCAAAGATACAGAGAGAGGAGAAAAAAGAAGGTAAGAGCGCGAAGTGAACGGACTTTATCCTCCTGGTATCCAGATCATATGTTTTTTACATTTTACAAGAGTCGATCTATCTACCGAAACAAATGGTAGGTACCTCGCTAAGTCAATCCTTTTTTTTTTAACATAGGCCCGTATTCATAGTCCATTCTTATTTCAAGGCTGTTTTAACTATTTTAAGTAATATATTAAGATGCTAATATGGCTCTGTGAATGGTTCATAACATCTTAAGAGACGGTTTTCAATATAAGATTCGACTATGAGAATACCGCTCATAGATAGTGATCCATCGTTGCTAACTTTTGAATACATACGAATAAATGATTGAATGATCGAAACAATTGCCACTATAATGATGCAAACCACAATATTGGATGATTATCAAAGTTCTATAAGAAAGAATTATATTTTCAGATACTTAATCGCCAAGGAATTTTATCTGTTTGACAAATGTAGACTGGATGACACGCGATAGGTACGTAATGATAATGGTAAAACGCCAATAGATTCAATCAAATTTCGTTACATCGTCGATACTCGATCGTTATAACGGATTTTTGCTGTAATTCGTTATAACGGGATTTCTGGCAAGACATTTTGCGGGATCGGGCCGCTCTAAATTTATGATGGCACAGCAACAGTGTTTGCACATACCGAATCTCGGGTTGCAACGTTGTTGGCCATGCACCAGTTAATATACGCACCTATGAAAGCTTAACAAAATCTACGAAGTAATTGAAAAGATTCCCAGAAAATATCGCAGGCTTCTAATTTATCGAGTATGATGCTCCACGAAGAGACGCTATCGTAAATTAGTTATGATTTACAATTTTAAAGTAGAAATTACCTCGCTTTTCTACTAACACACTAACAAATACCCCAATAATTTTATATATTAATTATATATTTTTGGAAAATAGTGAGAAATTATACACAAACACTTGCAAGACATCTTTGGAAATAAAGTTTCTAATGTCAAATTATCAGCTAAAGCCATCGCAATAATGCTTTAAAGTACATATTATATTGTTATCAGTTGATAAATTTTTGTTTTACGCATACACATACATATACACACAAACATGTGTACAGTATATTTATCTTTGAAAGTTTGTAACGCTTAGTTGGCTATTGCTTGGCGTTGCCTAGTTTTTAACGCGATGGCATTTATAAGAGTGTACAACAAGATATTAAGATACAGGCGCGCCGTTATCGTCCTTGCGAAGGAGCTGCATTCATACAGCCTCTCCTTTCTTTCTCACTTAGGCATCCCGCGGCTGGTTGAGCTAACGGAACCATTCGGATGTTTAGCCCGGCTCGAGCTGGTAACCGGCCGAAGCTGGTAGAGACGGAGAAAGAGAGACGGAGAGATACAAGGAATGCCGAAACAGCTGATCGATTACTCGGCCTCTCAAAAGGCAGATACGTTTAAATTTAATATCGTGCCGGTACTGTTATTCAGTCTGTCTCTCCAAATACCATGAATATCGACAACCGTATGCGGTTACGCGGAATGCGCCATAAAAACTGCATATTTGATGCTAAGACGATATTCTTTATAGAAGGATTTTATTGAAAGATTTTTTCTTCAACGACGTTTCAATGCTTCTAGTCGATTAAATCAATCGCAAGTTAAATTTTGGAATTTTTAATTTAAGATTTATCCGTGTAAAATATTTTTGAAAGACTATAAATGTGTATACGTCAATCCTGAGATTCAGTACTTATAGCTATTATGTCACAGGTTAACTAACCCAGTTGAAAGATTTCATAGCTCACTGCCTTTTACATATAATTATGGCAAGCAAGTCCTCGGAATCTGACTTATTGTTAGACAATGAGAATGGGTGGCACTCGTTAAAGCGGCGGCTGTTGTAAGGGAGACTGGCACGTGTAGAAATTACAAATTGCGCAGGTAGGTAATAATGTAAACGACCTTACATTATTAGATATACGCTCGTTCTATTGACACTTTAAGTGTTTTATTTCTATCTCTGTAATAACCGAATCCCGTTGAACACCGTTGAGCGCCGCGCCGTTGAGTGTGTGTAAGTTTATTAATCTACTTAATTCCTTAATTTTTTGCAATAAATAAAACAATAAATATACAGAATGTTCCATGAATTTCATCCAGAAATCTTTATCTACAGATTCTAATTAATTTTGACTTGATTCTTATCGAGGAGTACAGTGTCAACTTTAGAAAGAACTTGCCTCTATAATTTCTTAACATTTTTAATGTAAAAAGACAGTTTTTAAACTTTTCTGCCCACTGTAAAGATATATATAATAAAAAATAGAGTTGACGTTGCTTTACTAAGGAATTTATTATGTCAATTACTTATGGAATAGACACAACGTAGTAGATTAAACAAATTGTGTTATAACATCTTTATATTAGAAATCCCCTGCAAAATTAATAAAAATAAACTCCAGAATTTGTTTATCCTCCTTTGATAGACAGATCTGCGTATTTGCAGCTCACGTTACACACTCTATACAGTCTACACTATACATTAGCATACGGTGCCACCAACGCACTGTATGCTAATTGGGCAAGTAATAGATGATCACCGTATTAGGCACGACGAAGTCGCGGGATGATGCTTATGAAATCATCATGCATACAACTGGTACTTATTTGGTTCCCGAATTGTGGCAAAGCGTTCGGTCCCTTTAAGGTTCTCTTACGCTCATTCTAACGACGCCGAATGCGTTATGGAAATTTGTAATTACACGTGCGATGACACGTGTCTATGTAACGTTTATTAATCGCTTTACAATTATAGTCGTCTTATTTAACAATCATCAGTCACTGATGAAAATAAATGCAAATGCTAAGAATATTGTTATACTGCAATTTTAAAATATTAAATATAAAGACATAAATATAACCAGTATATGGTTAATAATTTAATTTCTGATTTATTACAAACTGAGTAAAAATATTATTTCTTACGACTTTATTCGAGTTGCTAGGAATATATTGTTGCACACTTTGTTATGCTTATGAGTGACGCAATTAATTGCAAGTGTGATGCAACATCGTCGTTTTAATAATCGCATAAACAATTGAGGATTAACGTTCTATTTCAAACTAACTGCTTCTTAAAGCACAGCAAATTAATGCAATATCATAATCAAGAACTGTTCTGAGTCGAGCACCCTAAAATTTTGGTTTCTCGAGTTCTCTGCTTGACCAAAAATTTCTATTCCAAGGATAAAATTTTTGTTTCTCCGGGCAATTTTTTTATCAGAATTCGCTCACGAGTCCTACCAAAAACTATTAATGCCTCGAAGCGCTACGGTCGATAAAAAAAGTTCTCGCAATTTTTTATATAATCAAAATATTTTTTTTAAAATTTTTGGGAGTTCTGTTTTGAGTTCGGGTAGCACCTCACGAGTTCTACCAAAAACTTTAAGGCTCGAAGCGCTACGACCGATATATAAAAAGTTCTCGCGATTTTTCGTATGTCGGGTCGAAAAATTTCTAAGTTCCGAAGGATAAAATTTTTGTTTCGTAAACCGGGCAATTTATCAGAGTTCTGGGTAGCACCTCACGAGTTCTACCAAAAAACTATTAAGGCTCGAAGCGCTACGACCGATATATAAAAAGTTCTCGCGATTTTTCGTATGTCGGGTCGAAAATTTCTAAGTTCCGAAGAATAAAATTTTGTTTCGTAAACCGTTTTTATCAGAGTTCTGGGTAGCACCTCACGAGTTCTACCGAAAAACTATTAAGGCTCGAAGCGCTACGACCGATATATAAAAAGTTCTCGCGATTTTTCGTATGTCGGGTCGAAAAATTTCTAAGTTCCGAAGGATAAAATTTTTGTTTCGTAAACCGGGCAATTTTATCAGAGTTCTGGGTAGCACCTCACGAGTTCTACCGAAAACTATTAAGGCTCGAAGCGCTACGACCGATATATAAAAAGTTCTCGCGATTTTTCGTATGTCGGGTCGAAAAATTTCTAAGTTCCGAAGGATAAAATTTTTGTTTCGTAAACCGGGCAATTTTATCAGAGTTCTGGGTAGCACCTCACGAGTTCTACCAAAAACTATTAATGCTCGAAGCGCTACGACCGATATATAAAAAGTTCTCGCGATTTTTTTGTATAATTAAAATAATTTTTTTAAAATTTGGGGAGTTCTGTTTTGAGTTCTGGGTAGCACCTCACGAGTTCTACCAAAAACTATTAAGACTCGAAGCGCTACGACCGATATATAAAAAGTTTCGCGATTTTTCGTATGTCGGGTCGAAAAATTTCTAAGTTCCGAAGGATAACATTTTTTTTTTGTAAACCGGGCAATTTTATGAGAAGTTCTGGGTAGCACCTCACGAGTTCTACCAAAAACTATTAATGTTCGAGGCGCTACGACCGATATATAAAAAGTTTTCGATATATTCCGTTTTTGAGTAAAATAAAAAAAAATTTTTTTAAGTTCTGGGAGTTCTGTTGAGAGTTCTGGGTAGCACCTCAAGAGTTCTAAAAGAAATCCTAATGGCAAAATTAAATATTTTTAATACTTTTATTGTTATCGCTGATTTAGGGATTTCATTTTGTGAAGTTAGCACCCCCAAGATTAATCAACGGTTTTTTTAGCTTTATTCGCCGGAACTATTTCTAAAATTGACAAGGAACTCTAGAACTCTTCGGGGTGCATTCAGAACTTAAAGAAAAAAATAATTTTTTTAAAGATGGGGTGCTAACTTCACAGAGGTATATCAAGACCTATTTGTCATTCGTATATGGGCATCAATGTATGTACTTATAATTAAAGCATTATTGCGATAAGTTCGTGTGGTTTGGCTCGGAAGCTTTGTTCCCAAAGATGATCTGTCATTTGCAAAATCTTGAACAGAATTTCCCATGTATTTGAAACATAACATTAAAACCCTTTTAGTGTTATACTTGGTGACTGGATTTCGTGCATCTAAATCATGAGTATATTTACGTATCAGCGTTGTGATAATAACCATGTTAATACTAAAAGAGTTGCGTCGTATGCAGATGAAGGCTAACTCGATTAGCATGCTTGATTATACTGCTGCAAATAGCGAATAATAAATTGAGCTATGGCGAGATGTAATAGGGATTCCTCTCCGACCATGCGATCCGAAATTCTATAGCTGACGTACACAATGTACAAGGTTGCTCATTCTAGGAGCAGAGGTCGGCGCGTTTTAATTATTCATCGACAATTCGTGTACGTTCTCAGCAGCTGAAAATTGTCAGTCCAGCATGGCGCGTCACTTCGTTAATTCCCTTAATTTTTTCATTTCTAGTAAACACCTGCTTCTCCAAAACTAGATAAATAATAAATAAAAATATGCATTTTATAAATTTTTGGCACTAAACTGTTTGTAGAATATAATTATGAAAATAAAGATAAAACGTATGCAATATGTATAAGTTAATTTAGACCACTACAGATGCTTTATAAATGAACAATTTTCATATTCAGAGAATTAAAAAGATTTAATCCGCGTTATTTGAACTCCTTTAAAAGCATATATCGAATTACTCGTTTTTATTTCAGAAAGAACAAATAACCGAATGACTACAGAGGATTATATATATGAACACAAAATCGAGAGTAATCGTTTCCAAATAACCGAATGACTACAGAGGATTATAATATGAACACAAAATCGAGAGTAATCGTTTCTTTTGTCGCACTGAGAGAAATCCTAATAGTTGTGGCAACTATTTTTTTGGCAACTCTGCAGTTTAACTACTTGTAACTAGTTTTCCAAAGTAATAGGAACTAAATAGTACTGAATACTATAAAAATATAGTCACAGAAACAATATTTGTCAACTATTAGTTGATAGTTAAATAGCGCTTCAACTATAATTATTATAGTTATATAGACTCCATAAAACAAGATATGACAATAACATTTTTCAAGTTTAGACAATTCCTTGACTTATTGTTTAGACAAATATTTTTTTGTTGTGTAGCATACTTCCAGAAGCCGGTGCGGGCGGCAGCGCGGACTCGCGCGGCGAGAGAGTTCGGCTCGCGCCCGCTACGCGGTGCATCGCCAGTATACTTTTGCGTGTTTAAAATTCAACATCGATTTCTATAACTAGGGTCGCTCAGCAGGGTTTTTCCAGCGATCCTTCTAAGGTTCGCCAGTCAGGGTGTGTTCACCCACATATATATTAATCAATTTTGGATTATAAATAGATTGCATCGACGCCGCTAGGCGTCGCATCGCCCGTACATTCTCTCGAGTTCAAAATTCCGCACCGACCTGTATATAAGGAGACCCCCTACGGGACCAAAGCAGATATTTTCAGGCGCTAGTCGCCTAGGTATATTAATTATAAATCTTTTAGTTTAACAAATAAGAAATTATTCTTTATTAGACAACTCTAAAAATTATGTTGATATCACTACAATGAATAATTATTCATGTTACTACAACATACTTTTTGCATACACAATATATTTTTCGTTAATGCCACTACTTTCTTGTAGTTTAAATAATTTATTTATTGTTGTTATTACAACTATATTATACATAGTTGAGGCGCTATTTATCCACAAATTTCTAGTCGTTTTAACAAAAAAAATTCTAGTTGCTGGTACAAATTTTTTCTCTGAGTGCGGCCTAAAATTTAACGATAATATTTTCCCAAGCGATAATAATCGCAATTCGAGGTTTCGTAAAGATACTTTCATTCCTAAAGAAAATATATTTTACGAAATTTCACACACCGTCACGCACACGACTCGCGATTCGAATTCGCTGATTCGCGCCGCAAGCGGCTCGAGTCCTCCGGTATGCTTAACGCGGCTTAACCGTGATAAAAAGAGGCCTTGATAGCTCGTGCTACGCGCCGAGTGCACGAAGGGTTAAGGCACGTCGAACCCCCATTGTCAGGAGTGCGAGCTGATCAAACTGAATTGCCTTGACGATGCGGCACAGCGCGTAATCGAGTGGCAACCGCGGCGAAGGTCGAACGCGATTATGCGCTTCATCCGCGAAACGAATTATCCTCACACCTCTCGACTGACCCGGTAAAAGCGCCATGAATGTATCTATCTTTGCATTTTGCAAACCGATTGAGTCAGAATTGAATTAACGGAAGGCATGGGTAAGTTAACGCATGATCTTTGATTGATGCTCAGATCAGAAAAATTTTTAGATTCTTCATTTCAACGATGATTAAATCTGTTATTATTGAATTCTTGATCTTATCACTTTTTGGAGTCTAGTAGATTCTAGATCTAAAAACTTTTGACGCGTGGCTCCACAAATTTATGGTCTTGCAATTTACAGATTTAAATTAAAAATTCTATAATTTTAATTTTCTATATACTCTTTAATACTATAACAATAGTAATTTTACGTTCTTGCTCAGCGCCAGAGAGATATTAATTGAATTTCAGATATACGCAAAAATTCGGAATATACGCAACTCCCTCGGGTTACTTACGATTTAATGCTTGCCATAAATCCTCTCTCCCGGAGCCAGACTGCTATAATCCAGCCGGTATTATTGCAGCCCTTCCCGGTTCCGTGAATTCATGGACCGCGTCCAAGCGTACGTTAGAGCCACAGATCCGAGAGTGACGCACGCAATCGCGAGACTCGATTCTCCTAATTGAACGCAATCAAATTTGTCGGCCACGCCGGTCGGGTCTATTCATCGAGCCATCACCCTCACGAAGCGGGTGTAATTGAAATTTTGCCCGCCAATAACTCCCCTCTTACATGACAAAAAAGTATTCTCAGCGCCGCATTCACGCAAGAAGATGTCTATTAAGGCACACTCACTTTGGCACAATCGAATTAAATATGATAGACATGCAAGGGAGATATGAAAATATATCCTGATTGATAACGAACAGAATTGGATAAGACAAAATATGTACAATACTTTGTTAAATTTGTTACGCAAAGTGATACAGTGCTACATCGTTTTTTTTATAGTTTTTTTGTATTTTTTAAAAAAAATTTTAATCGCAGTCGCAGTCGCATTACTCGTCACGATAATTGTTTGATTATTATAATGTTTTTAATCAGTAAAACAAATTGCTTCTATATTAGTAAAATAAGTATAATTTAAATGTTTGAACAAATGTCTTTTAATTCGTAGATTATTATCCAAGATTAAGATTTATTTGAAATTATTTCAGTAACGGATTAACGCGTATTCTAAACGCTTAAATTATTACAGGTTAAATCTGGGATTAGCTGGAACAAGTCTGACGGGGTATTTGGACTGCATGGACTATAGCGACGCAAACGCCACTTCGCTACTGGGTTAAGTACCGCATCAGGATTACACATCAGTTCGCGCATTGGCAAACGAGGAGGTCAGGACAAGTCTGAGCCAGGAAAAGTACCTGTCTAAATCCAGACTCAGGCATCGTCCCTCTTACGAGCAGCATATAAATGCATCTATGGAAGAGAAAACTGAATAAATAAATAAATAAATAAAATAATAATAATATGGCTGCGTTTACCTTGAAAATGCACGCGTTTCTTAAATCATTTCGTTTTCGTTTGTACATGAAATTACGACTCTCTTTCCAAATTTGAATTCCCAGAACGTCCCAAATTTATCTTTGCATCAAAGTAACGGCGTAAATTTGAATAAGATTGTTACCGCGCAGAGACGAATGTCTGACGTGTTACGTAAAACGCGAACTCGATACTTGATACTTTGAGACAAACTCTCGCGCTAAATGTTCTCATTGAAAGGTATACTCAGGTATTCGCCTGTCGCGTTCACTTTTTTGGCGGCTGACAATGGCGTCTGGCGTGTTCTCTAATATTAGAACTGGGTCATAACCCAGTACCGTGCACAAACATTGACGACATATAGCGTAAACCAGCTAATGTATTCATTCCAAATAAATAATCGTGCGGGTTGATCGAGTTAAATTGATGCGTTTAATAATTATCATGTTTACGATAAACTATATTGAGCTCTTAAATAATTAAAAATCGACCGCTATTGTGTCTAGTATTGGATGTGGAATACCAAACCAGAGTCTCTATCACTAAGAACCATCATTATCCTGCGAATGCTTGTCATTTGTCTCGTGCACGACCATTAACTTTCCTTCCACCGTAATTTCATTTGCTTTTTTCCCGGAGGACAGTCACCGTTAACGATTTATTTGTCTTCGGTAATGTATCCACTTACGGTGCAAATGGGCGTAACCTGCATGCGCACGAGGCGTGCAATTAGGCAATTTTGCATTTTAGCCACGGCAGGACAGAGTCCCGTTGAAGATTAATGGAATTAGGTCGCCTCCGAAAATGTAAAAATAGATAAGTGACAAGAATAAATTATTACTATTAAAAGAAAATTTAATTGCTACTATCGTGCATCCCTCGTGAAAACTTCCTACTATATACATATATTAGAATATATACAAAAGACAGCTAGACATGCACCACTCGAGGCAAAGAGCTGTCGATCTCCTTTTTGGATCAATTAGATAAAACAATTTACACGGTGTAAATCATGTGCGTTCGCGCACTTAGTATAATCGATAGATGCCACGCGGACGATCAACACCTAATCGCTGTCCGGTAGACACGCCTAATAACACCCAAGTTAACCAGCTCTGCCCGCGGGGTTACATCATAAACCGTAAAACGCGTGTAATCAAGATTTACGTTGCTTATGACAAATCGAGTTTCGTATAAGGTTCGCTTTGAAATTCTACGAGGCCGTTTTGTGACCAAATCAACTGCTCAATGGCGTTGCAGCGACCGCCATGGGATCAACCGGGATAATTCAAGTGCGAATCAAGTATGCAAATCGAGAAAACTCGCATGCGTGACGCATCGAGATGTCGCCCACGGTGAATTCTCAAGTAAACGAAAAAGAATGGAAGAATCAAGTAATTTTATTATTCTCCTTAATAACGGAAGATTTATAAATTTTGAGAGATTTAAAATATGAGAAGAGAGAGAGAGAGAGAGAGAGAGAGAGGGAAATCTCAATGGCAAACAAGGATAAACTTCAACTCTTCAAAATACAGATACAAATAAGTACGTATACAATTTATTATTATACTAATTTATCTTGCCGTAAAAAAATAGAATAGAACGGTTAAAGTTTTTCCTCTTTTTTAGTTAGTTCATATTCATGAAGCGGATAAATATACGCTCCTACCGTGCTAACAATCCAAACAAATAGCCGAGCAGGAAAAGCAAATTCTAGAAGACACGCGGCGTGTTTTTCCGTTCTGGCGTGCGTCAAAGATTTTGAACAAAATCGCGCGCGATGCGCGCGAGATCTATTTTTGCGCGGTAGCGCCGAGAATCCGCGCGCGTCACGCCGGGTCGCCACAGATCATCCACCGTGGATCTAGATCCGCGCCGGCCGTGTTGCCGCTAGTCGTGTAGCAGGTGATCTCGGCCTGGATTCGCAACCCAATTGGTCGGAACGAGCGACCGGGCGATTCCGTTCCATTTCCGCTTCCAACAGCGCGACGCGGCGGCGGACGAAACGGGTCGCGATCTCCCTCCTCCCGCGGCACGATCGCGCGCCCTCGTCACTTCCTGTCGTGCCTGCATTCCGCGTATATATTTGACCGGTGTGTCGGTCAGCCACGAAGACGACGGCCGCAACGACGAGAGCTCTCTCTCTCTCTCTCTCTTTCTCTTGTGACTCGGGGAAGCTCCCGTTACCGTACGCGAAGATACCGCGACCGGCGCGGCGTCCACCCGGAGATCGAATCCTGTTCCTCGGACAGCCGTAATCGAGACCCGTTTCCATTTCGTAGCCGGCCGGATCGCTTCGCGATCGAACACTTGCGAGAGTTGCCGTATTACCGGGATATGTAACGGCGTTCTCGGCCTCATTGCGCTCGGATAATACCAGAAGTCTTGTAAATCAGCAGGAACATTGCTATATTTTGTACAAACGCATATATCATCTCTCACCTTGGTATTAAGTATTCTCGTATTATTACTTCCGACATTTGTATGAATTATGCAATTTGATCAGTATTATAACTGCATTATTTTAAATACAGCTGATTAGAGGATGAAATTAATATTGTATTGATTCAGCATAGAGTTTGATTATATCTTGGATCTGATTTTAAAATCGCGATGTAAATTGATATACTGAATAATTTTATATACAATTGATCTGCAAAAAAAAAATAAGATATGCAATGCTAATTCCAATTAACGGCCTTAACCTTGCACACCGAAATTTCTCAACGGTTTTAAAGAAACAAATCTTAAGAAACAGACGAGGATTTCAACGATCTCCGATTCAAACGGACCTTCATAATGCCGTGAGGAAAGATTTGGAGACCGGAATATTGAACCGGTACCGAAGAATCCTGTTTCACAGGTGGCTGTAACAGATCTTTGCTCAACACCAACGCGTCAGGATTATCTTACAAGTTTTTCGAAGCTTAAAAAATTCTTCTTGGTAAATAATCTCTGTTTATCTTGTTGTTGCACAGGTGTGACTGCTAATAGCATTAGCAGAAAATATGAAATAAAGCTTCTTGTGAACTTTACAGAATTTAGAAATGTAATTTCGAGAATTGTCAATTAAAAATCAATTTTTAACTTCGGTTTGAGAATTCCAATTTGAAAAAAAGATTCTTTCTTTAATAAAGATATGGATAGTAAATGCGTGCGTCGAGTCACCCTCTTTTGAATAGTAAGTTTCGCCTGTTTGGTAGAAAATGGGCGAAAAACCGGCATAAAGTCGCGCGTTGAAAATCGGTGGTCGCGGGAATTGATGGTTATTAATACTCGCAAGCCACAACGTCATCCGGAACATAGTGTTACGCCCGCGCGATTTCCACAGTAATGTATATTACGTGAAACATACGGTACATGACGTAACAGGCAAATTTGGATTCAGAACCTAATTACATGTTAATTACACAATTACTAATTTGGCATTTTAATTTGGAATTTATCGTCCATGCATTATCAGTAGAAAATTAATATTAAAGTGGGGTATGCTGACTCTCTACTGCACAAGTATTTCAAGAATAATTAATTAATTGAAGAAATATATTATATTAAAATGTACTATTAACTTTTTATTTTTAGTCATTTCATTCTTGTGTAGCTATAATACTTTCAATGCATCCGAAACCACTAAATATTTTCGACATCTGTTTACGATATCTTATATAGTTATAATAATTAAGTAGCAATTTATTTTAATATTTCTTTTTTTATAATTACAATTTATGTGTTTCAGATAGTAGCCTTATGAATTAGCACTCTCGATTTTAATTATAGAAGCAATAACATTGAGATTATAGTATAACAAATCAGTTGTTTCTCTCTTTCGTAATAAACTGGTTGTTTTTTCCCCGTAAAACGCCAATTTCTCTACAAATCTTATTTGAATTTAGGAGAATGCATAAAATAAATAATAAAATAAAGTAAAATAAAGACATATATGTATATAAAATATTAAATTTTTTTTATTGATGCAATGAAAATAAAATGCAATATCGATATCGATTTCAGTGCGCGCGAGGATAGATTATACCTATTATAATTGTAATTTCGAAAGAGATTTCATTAAATGCATTTAACTAGATAGATATTTAGATGGATATTAAACAATTTAATAAAGATTAAAAAAAGAGAGTTACGTCAATAAAAAAAGAAGGTAAGAAAAGAAACAAGTGTAACGTAAAAACGCGTCATTAGGAGACAAACAGGAGAAGCAGGAAAGAAGAACGAGCGCAATGTAGAAACGTGTCGTTAGAAGGCAAGCAACGAGAACAAAAAATATGACATGAAGGGTGACGAGAGGCAGAAAGAGTCTAAGAACGACAACCGTCTCCGTCTACATTTGTCGTGAGCCGTATTTATAACGAGTCCACTGGACTCAGGCCAGCATTATCGACTCTCGACGACGATGTTTCAAAGAGATTGCGCCAAGCTTTGCTGAAGCGATGTCTTCACGATGAATGTTACGCAGAGAGAACAAGTGAACACGTGTAAGTTCGGAATACAATCGATCTCCAAAATTTTAATACTTTTAACAACATGCTTGTAAAAAATAAACTATTACAGAATTAAAAAAATTAAATTAAAAAAAGATAAAAAATTTTAATTAAAAATTACATTATATTCTGTAATAAAATTCATGATTTCCTATTAAATCCTTAAATATCTAAAATGTAAAAAAATATATATAAAAAAGGAAATAATTCTTCGCTTGTTTAATGCTTATTGATTCAAATAATAATTAGGAATACGATTAAAGCGTACTGCGTGATGCATGTAAGCAGGAAAAATCTTTTTCTCGAAAAGCTTTCTCGATTTTTTTCACAGTATCGCTGTAGCGTTTCCAGAGAACAAACAAAATCTTTATCGCGCTTGTTACCTCGTTAATAAGACGGAAGAGGCATTGGACGAAAGACGAAAGGAATTTTTGGCGCACGCTGGGTGTCGCTAATTTTAGTAGAAAACCGGAGCATCTATATGTGCTGTCGCACAGGTCAACATCGCAATTGATAGACACGCAAAATAGTGAAACGCAACGAAGACAGAAACTGGTTAAACAATCGATAACATCGATAAGTTCGATAATAGATAAAAAAAGACTTTACGTCAATCGTCGCGAATAAATACAGACAGAGATCATCATTCTCGTCTACAGCACTGTGATTTCAACTTACCAAACCAATTTGAATCAATCATCATTTAAATCTATAAAATGCAAATCGCGGTAACAAAGTTGAGTTAAATCACTTTGCAAATACTTGTTGGAAAAAAAGGTCGTTTCACAAATGCCTGCCAAATATTTTAATACGGAAGGTATCAAACAACGATGACAGTTTTATTAGACTGTTATTTCAGCGAGAATCGCATTTCCTTTCGATGAGAAGACAAGTGCATGTGCGCCTGTAAGTAAACGTAAGGGTTAAGCGCGTGGTCTCGATTGTCTTCGCGAAGGAGAAACACTAACGCACTGTTATTCGCGGCGTTATGTGTGCACCGCGGGACGCCTTTCTATTTGAGAAGAAAGGTCACTCGGATCCTCGGATGCTCGTCTCAACTGCGCCTTTCTTTCGATGCAGCTTCGTGCGACGACCGCGGGGACTATCACTTGGACTATCTCCAAAGAGTTCTCCAAAGTGATGACGAAATAACGGAGACGCGGCAATTAGCGCTCGAGTAATTAAAGCTCGGATCGCGGGGCCATTAAACGGCTGCCTCGTCTCGTCTCATTTTTTCGCGCTTCAAGATAACGCAAGTTGCGCGCCGCGAAATGCTGATATAAGGTGTATTCATATTCAAGTGACTTGCGTAACGTGTAAAATGCTAGCCGCTGTTACGCACGTTGCACTCTCAGTAACATGAGTAGAAGAAGCGAGGTTATACCGCGAGCTAAACTCAGAATTTCGATGTGCAAGGTCGGGGTTCGGCAAGAATTAGCGGAAAATTGCGCAATTAGCGTTGGATTTTCATTGAAATGACATAAAGGAAACATTATTCCGTGGTTATATTTCATATTTTATCGATAAAAATTAATGTGTTACCAAGATTCCAGGAGTCAAGGATCAAAAGTATAATCCTTTCTCGAATGATGCTGACTATATATACAATTTTCTCGTATCATTAATCAGTCTGACATGGCAAAATCTAGACGTGTTCGTGATCGCTCCGGAGTAAGCGCGGATTGCAATTTTATATCAAGTATATATACATGTATATATTATGTACACATGTGACTATATAACACCGCGATAGATGGAGGGGTTTCTTAGAGATGCCCTGATATATCATTTAAGTAAAATAAGCGTAAATTATATCCCTACACGTAACAGAAGTGAGAGTATAGGTGTGCGCGCCAAAAATTACAAGTAATTATATAGCGAATCAAAGCTAAACTAAAACGAAAAATTGTAAAATTAATAACAGTTATGAATATTGCGGTTTAACTATTCGTTCAGGTTTGTACGGGTTTAAACAGGTTTGAAAGTTACTAAGCGAAATGGACCAACATTCGAAAGATCACGAGAGGCCAGTGGATTTAAAATTTCGATAGTTAAAAAATTTCGGTTTTACAGACAGATTATTATTAATAAATGACTGTGCTGCGTACAATATTCTGGCTAGCTTTGAGAGCCGCTGTTGCGGCAGCGCGACGGAAATGTGAAACGCCGCGAAACTCAAAAGCGGGCTCGTAGATATATTTGCCGACTGTCGCGGGTTGTCCGGGAACGCGTCTCGGGGACGAGAATAGTAGCCGTCTCTCCCGGTCGTGCGGTGGGACACACTTAGAAATCTAACGAGTCTAGGAGAACGACGAGAGAGAGCGTGACCAGGAGAGACTTCTTCTCCTTCGCGTCGCGAACAAACCGGCGACAACCTTATAAAGAACGTCCCGGCGTTTAGAACCCTGATGGCGGAAATAGACATCCGGAAGTCGATGGACAGCCGTTGCAGAAAATGATAGATAGATCTGACGAGACGCGACATCTTTGCTCTATTTTCTATATGCGTCAAGGCAATCGATGATTTCGCGTATAACATTTCGAGGCGTCATGAGTCGCGAAAGACTCTGTATTTAAAAAAAGCGAGAGGAAAGAAACACGTTTGCCGTTGGCGCCGTTTTATTGCGGTCCGCAAACGCGAACGTCTGCAAATTCTAATACGACACCGCAACTCGCACTTCTGCGGTGCGCGAGAGAAGACACGTCCGTATATTTTCGCGCTGCAGACTTTAACGTCAAATGCGGTTTCAAAGCTTCGAGACTCACGTTTAAACTGTCCTCACATTCTCCACAATCAAGATTTGGAATTAATTTATTTGAATGCTAAACAGCAGCAAAGAGTTACTCGTATATTACAGCGGGAGCGAGTCGAGGAAATCTGGAGGAAAGTGCCAGTATTATTATTATTATATATCTTAACATTTTGTTGCCATTATAAATACCATTATAGCGCGGTATCAATAATTTTGCAGCAGGAGTCTATCGCTCGTGTGCACAATTAGCAACAGTATCGATACACGAGCTGCTGATTATCGGTCGTGTGAAGGCCCCTTAATGATCCTCAGCCCACACTAACTTTCTTCGCCTCGAGTGTCAGCTGAACCCTTGGCATGCGAGCGCCGATACGTGCGATCGAATCTACGGTGTTACCTCTTCCTACTTTGCAATGCGCGTGTATAATAGTTCCGCGAAAAAATGCCCGGTTGCACTTAATCCTTTCGCTGCTTCTGGCGGTGCGACGTAATCCCCCAAGTGTTTTCGACGGAACATTCATTCCTTTTCGTGGCTAACAAATTGTGAGAAAGTTATGCCGATGACTATTTTATCAAGCGATATTTATCAAGCGTATGCCCGCGAATAATGTGATAATGTGAAGTTGTAAAAATTGTAATTTACGAAAGGCATATCGCTGTAAACGAGCTAATAAGTATTATTTGCTTCGTGAGCAGCGAATTCGCCGTTGTAAAACGCTGCAGTGATTGCTCTACCGATTATCCTACGTGTGAGGAACGATCATTCGTTCGAGAGATAATTCATTAAGATTATTGAAGAAATTCTGTAGTACTAAAAGAACGAGATATACGCTACATTATTAAAATCGATTTAATTAAAAAGGTGTGCGATAACGATCCCGGACTTACGCAACCGTAACGCAATTATGTTGGATCGTTTAATGCGTCGCGCCGCTAAAAAGTCGCCGAACAAACGTGTCTCCTATACGTGTTGTTTCTCTTTACCTGTGCTATAAATACTGTGTAAACGCACTTTTCTGTTCTGTGTTGCGCGAAAGATATTGGTTATTGCTTTTAGTCACTCTCAGCAGATAAGACTATTATCAACGTAGTTAATGTTCCTTATCGTCCGTACACGGAAAAAAAGATTAGCTACTATAGCTAAAATAGTCGTAATATATGGATAACTAACATTTTTTGCAATGAGAGTAACATTTTTTGCAGCGAGAACAAAAGGTTTTGCTACTATTGCTAAACTATAGCTCTCGCTGCAAAAAATATTAGTTATCCATATTTTACAATTAAATTTAGCTACATTTTTTTACCTGTCAAATTTTTACGCTATATAAATTTGAGACCTAATAGCGCACTAATACCGAAATAAGATTAGGCGTTGCGTCGTGGAACATTGAAAGGGATATTCTTCAAAAGTAATCGTGTTTCTGTGAAACGTTTCGGGAAAAATTCGAGTTCTCGAGTCTTTATCTGTGTCTCGAACTCAAACCCCGTTCTCGATTTAGGCAGGAGAATAACAGACTTAGTATAGCTATAACTACCTTTAGACCGGTTCTACCAGATAAGCCGAGGCAGTTCTCTTTCTTTCCGCCCCCTCGTGTCGGTCCGGAATACAAATTAACTATTATTTGCAAAAAAAAATATTGCTAATAATTAGATGAAGAAATCGATAAGCTTTGTCGATTTTGCAACTCATTTTCTTATTGAAAATAAACGGGTTTTTCTCGCCAAATGGCGCTTTCTCCGCAAAATTGCGCTCAAGTCATCTATTCGTTATTTCTTTATGTTAATATCTTCCTTTTCCGTTCGTCGTGCGGAGCAACCGGGAAGTCTACGATTTTAAAGGCGTGAGAGAGAAAAAATTGCGAACGTTTGTTATTCGTAATACCGAGAAGTCCGCGCACCGATGGCGCGCACGCGAATTGCGTGACACGGAGGAGTCGCTTACGCAATGCCCATGCGATGCATCAATGGTCCCCGACGCATCCAAAGCGCAGGTTGCCGGCGATGCACGGACGTATGCACCATCGCGAAGCGCGATCTATAATACACCTTGAGAAGTCTCTCTCGCATATAGGCAAATTTCCGTAGCTTCAATTCGTATCGGCGATTCCCAGACTACGAATCGCGATTCTTACGGATTCTAGCGAATTTGTTAAAATGCGTACTTTGACAGATGTGTACATTTTTCGGACAGTTAAATAAAGTTACGTTTTTAAAAACGTATATATATCTATCAATATTACAAATGGCTTGATTTATGAAAGTACATAATAAAAAAATTAACCGCGTATAAATATGCAGTGTCTCATTTTAAATGACAGAGTTGTAACTTTTATCTGAAACATTTTTCTCTAAAATGCCGTTCGATATTTGAGCACGGAAAAAAAGAAGTTGTAAAATATGGACAACTAACATTTTTTTGTTGCGAGAGCTATATTTTTAGCAATAGTAGCACAACGTTTTGTTACTATTGCTAAAAATATAGCTCTCGCAGTAAAAAAATGTTAGTTATCTATATTTTACGACTAGATTTGCTACGGTAGCTAATTTTTTTTCCGTGTAGCTATATTTTTAGCAATAGTAACAAAACGTTGTGCTACTATTGCTAAAAATATAGCTCTCGCAACAAAATATGTTAGTTGTCCATATTTTACAACTTCTTTTTTTCCGTGAGGTCATTAGAAATGGGTAATTTATAGCCTTCAAATGGAAGTAAATCGGCACGGAGAAAAACTTTAGAGCGGTTCTTGGAGCAACGATCGCGGATAAATGGGCTAAAATAAAAGAATATTTGGCGCAAATAATATTGTAGGTACAATAGAAACGATTGTTCGGGATGAATATGAGAAAGAGGTAAAGAAATTCTCGACTTTTCTCTCCGCTTCGAACAATCGTTGCGAATGCAACGTTGTGCAAAGTGAAAAGTGGATCGCGTAAATGACGTTTCCACAAATACGATCGTTGAACGGCACACGCGTGAAAAAAAAATGCAAGAGAGATTCTCTGCTTGCCGCTAGAATGAATCATCAAAAGTGAACCACGTAAAATAGCGTCTCATCTCGAGTGACTCGTGAGAATGTCGGAGGGTTTCGTTTTGCCCGTAAATGCGCGTGCATTTATATCTAATCGCGGGCGATCTATTCGTCGCACAGACTCGGCATAATGTAACATTCTATCCTATATCTAATAGCTGTCATATCAGCCTCATTTCGGATCAAGGATAACCGACGTCGTTCTATGACGTGGGGATTAAATGAAAATTGTCAGGGATACGAGATAACTTTATCTTCAATTCCTGAAATAATAATTTGTTCTTTCTCCCTCTCTCTTTTCTTGCTTGCTATGGTATTAATAAATTTTTCACGTAGGACAGATTGTAGTTTAAATTCTGAGATACAGAGATTATAGAGGATTCTCTGAAACCGTCAGAAATAGAGGATTATTTTAAATACAGGATATCGGACAATTGCATTAAACCCAATTTAGATGACTCGGAAAATTCTATTAATTTTATACATATTATGTCATTTTATGTACATATCGTTTAATTTCATGTAATATAAAAAATGTTTTAAAAATCAAAATTACATACATATATAGAGTACATATTAAAATAACACATCAAGATAAAATTCTATTTATATATATAATTTTATATGTCGCGTACCAAAATGTGTAAAATTATAAATAGAATTCTATCCCGAAATCTGAAATTACATACCGTCTAAAGCGGGCTTTAAGGATCAAAAAAGTTTCATATAATTCATGATATTCGTGATATTAAAGTGGAGTACTTTCTGGATACGAAGCTTCCTGGATAAGAAACTATCGCCGAGAAGAATTACTCGGTGGATGCACATGGCGCCTTGGAAAAGCAATATTTATCGTTTGAGTTTAACGAAAATCCTGCAGTTAAAATAAATCATGCGGCGTGGATCTTGTGCTTCGCGACCGCGTGAGCCCATTTTAGACGACCTACAAATCGCGTGCAAAATTAATGGAATTCTATTTATAATTTTATTTTGTGTTTGCAATACGAAAGACATTTGAAAAAATTTAAATTACGCACGTGTATAAAATCTATCAAAATACATATATATACATCGAAATGCACGGTTAAAATAAAATCATAAATAGAATTTTCCATCCTGAAATCCGAAGTTGTAGATTGTTTGAAGCGGGTTTTAAGTTAAAAAAAAACTGCGGATATACAAAATCGTTTTCTTTCGTTCGACTTAAAAACTCCCGGTTAATTTCAGCGTCAACAGCGTCAATATTCGAAATATTAATGTCAAGAGTCAGTCATTTCCCGGATATAAAGCTTCAAGGATCGTCGGAGGATTAGTCAGTGGGTACACGTGGCACCTTGAGGAGGCAGTCTTCGACAAAAAATCGTAGATCATGCGCCCCGCGAGCACGAAACACGCGATCGCCGCCGATAAGCGCGGCACTGACGTGCAGTCAGGATGCACCTGTGCACGCGCAGTTTCCTACGTCTCGGGGCCCGAACCGGACACGGGTGGGAGTCGCGTAATTATCATTTCGAACGAATACCGCTACAGAGTTACTGCGCGCGAACGTGTTTACCGATTACGTAAAAGCTTCTCGCGCGCGACATTGCGAGGCGCCGCCGGCGAAAAAAGCGCGACGCAAGTCGCGCTTCCGAGGGACGCCGAATGTTTTGCTCCGCACTATTTCGCGGACTATACGGAGCAAAATACGAAATCGGCGTAAATACTCGCTAGGACGAGGTCGTTGCTATTTTTTTTTTTCGCCGCTAACCGAAACTCGTCGTTCGCTGTTCTTCCATCGGGCTCTTTTATTTTTATCTATCGACGAGTGATTTACAAAATCGCTCATCAGTATTGCAGCGGCGTCGCATGCGATTCTATGCAAATGACAGAATATCCGATTGACATGTCGCGTCGCATCGAGGAAACCTCGCGGAAGCACATTTCCGTGTCGTGAGTCGAGCGAGCGAAAACGCGACTGTACCAGATTGACGTACGTTCTTATCTCTCTCTCTCACAGATCGCACGAATTTTTCATAAAGAGTAAAGAGACACCGCGGTTCTACCTCCCGCACAGCGATTGTCGCCCAATTCGAACGGGAGACAACCGCGATTTAATCGCGAGGCGCGATGCAACTGTCACGCGGCGCTGACGCGAAACGTTAACCCCGACCGTCCGCGGCGTTCGGTCGGCAGACACACGTCACGGAGGTTATGGTCAACCCCGGTCGCTCGCGAGTTCTCGCGTTAATTTCCGTCTCGCGAGGACATGTCGCACGTCGTCTGCGAACGCGAGTGCTCGAGGAGAGCGACCCGTCCGAAAAGACCGACAGAGAGAGAGAGGGAGAGAAATACAGCGTGTGAGAAAGAGAGACACAGAGATACGTGCACTTACCTTTTCTTTCGCTCTGCCCGCGTGTTTTTGCACTGTCTTCGCGATTAACGCGCCCTTGCTCTCGGCCATGATGCTCCCGTAGCGTCGGTTGCGGAGTGCCGGAATCCCGGAGGCAGGAGAGACGAAGCACTTAGAAATTCTCTCAACTTGTCGACGGCACGCAGCTTTGCGCAGGAGGGGGGAGGCAGTGGCACACCAACTCGCGAGACCGAAACGCTCGTACCGAAGCGCGGAGAGTGACTGAATCTCACCACTGAGTGCGACGACTGCGACGGCGCGCGCACGGACCGGACGAACGCGAAGCCGCGAACCCGTGCGCCACCGCCGGCGGCCATATTGGTGCGCGTGTCGCGCGTGACCGTTGCGCGTTGCGCAGGCGTCGGCGGCCATGCCGGGCGGCGCGCGCCGGCCATGTTGGCGCGCAGCCGTTTCGAAACCCGCACAGATTAGAATTTTCAAACGCGATCGAAAATCTCGTTCGACTTTAAATATCTAACTGTAATTTCGTTGAAATATATTCACCTTCAAATTGTCAAATTTAACTAAAATGGAACAGCGCCGTTGGCAGCGAATATTATTTCCGCTTGAATTTTTTTAGAGTTTAAATGATCGATTAGCTTCGCTCTTGAATTTCGAACTCAAATATTTGTATTTCAAATTAGCTCGTATAGCTCGATCTGCAATTTATCGAAATCTGTTTAATAATTCAAAATTGTTCAATAATTTGAAATCTTTTGTTTCGAGCCTCAATTTAATTCTAGCCACGTACTTCCAACTGGACGCTCGTATCTGCAAAACGAAAGATGAATTAGAGACAAGAAATGGGAAATTTGTTTGATCTAGATTTCTATGTTTCAAGGAATATAACTAGAAATAATAAGTCTACGCGAGAAAATCTATGTCATACGTACTTTATAGAATATACATAGGCAAATTTAGGATCAATAAAGTATAATCGGAAATAAATTACAGATCAATTACGAAATGATTTTCCTTAAAATATCTTCAGTTATATATATTTTCACTTATATCTATGTATATCCGATGTAGCGAGACTAAAGCTCATAGTAAATGATCGGCGAGTTAGAATAAATATATAAAGGATATCTTCTGTAAAATTATCTAAAAATAACTTATAAGCGAGAATGAAAAAAAAAAAACCAAAAATATTCGTATTGATAACGCCAAAAGCGCAATAAAAAAAACAAGTGCAAAAGCTAGGTTCACTTGTCAATACATATCGGATACACCATCGTTGATTTGTAAATGGTTTTATTAATAAATTATCTTTTCTTATTTTGTGTGATGAGGATTGCTCGAAATAAACAAACGTTATGATAAAAATCCATTTTAACAACGGAACAGACAGACAGTACACAGATGTAATATATCTGATAATAGAAGGTGATAGACAAATTTTCTTCTTTTTTTTCCCCCTTACTTAAATGGTCTATCCAAAATCGCAATTGACAAAAGTGTTATGTGTGTGTATATTGAGAGTATGCGTATGTGTGTATGTGTATGTACGTGTACACGTGTGTCGCGGGGCGCGCGGAATGTTTTTTTAATTATTTATAATTTAAATTCTTAATTATATTTATAATTTAACGCTTAATAAACGCTTCCGCGCGAGCCGCAATTACAAATTGCAGATTGGAAATTTACAGATTTGGACCTGTACATGTTCACATATACTCATTGTACCTAATATAAATTTGCTTTTAGTCTTGGAAAAATTGGATAAGGCCATAACCAAACTGGCGACAAGGAGGCGCCAGGTCCTCTCGATACTACCGCATAATTATTTTTTTCATTCTTTTTTTTCTTATAAAATCGATCCTCTCTCTCTTGCTCTCTTTTCGCATTCTCACTCGCCATTGTACTTCCATCCATTCTCACACGATTACGTAGTTAATTGGTTATCCCTGTCCAAGTCTGCTCGTCGCATCATTAACTACATCGTCTGATCCATTCTGCGAGTCTCTTTATCTTGCAACTGTCTCTTTTTCACGTGTTTTTTTTTGTTCTTGCCCTATATCTAATTTTGCGTTTCTGACTTTAGTACAATTCAAAAGTGCGAAAGCGCAAGTGTAAATATTTTGTTTCTTAAAATCATACTTGTAATTTAATGTTAATCATAATATATTGATGAATCTCCATTACCTCTTTCAACTTCGCACTTCTTTATTCATCACGAAATGTATCAGCGCAATGGTAACTTCAGAGACAGAAATTAAAGGTCAATCGTTTTGACGCACACGATGTTAACTTTTGTTTCCTCTTAGTAATTCGTTCCAAACACTGAGGCCTACTGCAGTTACATTATGTTACATAGAAATCAATCAACATAATTTACTGTTTATGCTTTGGCATACACAGGATGTCCTAGAATTATCGTATTTTCTTTTATTAGAAATAATATATCACATATATATTTCAGTTTTTCATCTCGATAGAAATTCAATATACGGCATAAGCTCTTTAATTTTCATTATCAAATACTTGGAGAAGTAAATGATATTAAAAAAGACTTACTCAAAACAAAACAAAGATGTTTCTTGATATTTACTGTTTCTCTTTTTTTTGTTAAAAAAGTATTAGCCTAATTATTATAAAATATATAGGTAAAAGAAAACACGATAAATCTGTGATGCCTTATATACATATATGTGTGTGTATATATATATATATATATATATATATAAAAGAAAAAATCAAGTTATAGCTGTACAATTATTTTCAGAAGTAGGAGAATATCGTAAATCGTAATAATCAAATTGATCCTTTTACATTATATTAGAGCACAACATTTACGCAATGCCCGAGAGTAAATAACAATAATCCTAACAGCCATGCGTCGGGCGGTCGATCGCCGTTGTACATAGAATATCTGGAACTTAAAACTTACTAGAAAAAAGTCTAAGTTAGGATAACACCGGGTCCGCGTTTATGTGCAACGCTCGACACGTCGAGGTGTATCGGAGAATTTCGTATTCCACGTTATCTGGATATAAACGGTCCTAACTCTCGCTCCTCTGCTGTCGGAATCACGCGATTGAAAACAATAATATAAATATTACGATATTATTTTCTATTCGCTATCCGTCACTCGTTGATATCGGATATCTCCGTAATGTAAAACGTTCTTGCGAAGAACGCGCACAATTTGCCATCGTTCGCAGCGACCGTCTTGTATTTTTTGTTTTCTGTTTTAACGTACTCTTCCTTAATCCCCATCCCACCATCCCTTGTCGGATATATACGTTTACACGTATACGAGTAACATATATTTCTCTCTTTATTTTCTGTCCCAAAAATCACAGAGGCATATAATGCACCTCGATGTATGGTGTAAACCTGTACAAAAGTTGTTCCTCATTTACTCTATACTTATTCACGGTACAATAATAATGTATTTAAAATGTAACTTATGTAACCTTATTTACTGATTAACGATGACCGCATTCCAGCGTGACCAGCCTTTGGCCGACAGGAGCTAACAGACAAGATGCTCCTTCAAGTGTAAAACCCCGCTACCTCCCGCAATCTATTTCCGTCTCTTTCGCACGCGCATACACACACGCGCACTCTCTCGGCTCTCTCATGCTCTCACTTTCGCCCTCTCCTTTTCCCTTTCTCTCGCGCTTTTTCACCTCGATCTTCTTCCCACTCTATGCAACACCACTAATACTCTAACTCTATATACTCTATATAAAATATCGTTAGTATAACTAAAACTGTGCTGTGTCCAGCTGGAATGCAGCCCTATTTTTATGCCATCATTATCCGTTTCTTTCCCAGTTTTCCTCACTGCGCTTTTCATTCACATTCCGCTTCTATCATACGATAAATCTTTTGTTGTTACACAGACAATTTCCTCGCAGTCAATGATTTACTGATAAATTCATATCACTAACTGTAGTCTGTCATTGGTCGGTCGATTAGTTTGATTCCCAGCTGTTCACTCGGCATCGCAATTATTGTTATTATTTATATGAATTTTACACTCATTCAACAGTACCAGAGACAGCCCTCTCCATCTTAAGCGTTCAAATTCTCTCCTCCTACTTCGTCAATTTTTCTTTTCTTTCCTCGAACAGGAGATTCTTCTGCACAAAACATAATTGGTTCCATTATAGAAATAGGTTCGCTTATAACATGTGTGCGATAAGCGATAAGCGAATAAAAAAGATTATTTCGTTAAAATAATTACGACATTTCAATATTTATACTGCATATTCGTTTAAACTATTATTAGGTTTTAAAATTCTAGATATAAAAATAAGCAATAAAAATAATATAAATATTTGAGGATCATACCTTCTTCTTCCTCCTGCTCGTCGTCTTCGTTATCCTCATCATCATCTTCCTCTTCTTCTTCGCCCATATAATCCTCCTCGTCACTGTCCTGTAACCGATATATATATTTTTTAATTTTATATTATAACCTATTTCATTAAATAAAGTTAGATCATTTAATATGCTATATAAACAACCAATAACACCTACATATTATTATTATTATATTATGGATAACAAATGTTTAATGAGCGAAAAATCTCGATGGACATTCCATCAAGCATTCTCGTGTTAACACGCTTTCAGTTTAACTTTATGAATTACTTAAATGTGAAATGAACTAAACTCACAATCTTATCCTTGTAGACGATATCTAATCCTGGGTCGTCATCCAGGAACTCCTCATCTTCTTCATCTGAAACTATATTTCGATATGTTTAATATGCATATTGATATAACTATTTTTTTTATTATTAATAAACATCTTATTAATCGAATTTTTTGTTACAATTATTAGATTACACTCTCAACCAACCTTCTTCACTGTCTTCTTCATTGCCACCTCCTTCTCCATCTTCATTTCCATTGACTTCATCATCCTCCCCTTCACTGTCGACCTCGCAATCATCGGCATCATATCTGAATTCACAAACAAAACATAATTAGCCGCTTTGAGAAAATATAAACAAAGTAACAAAGCAAACTCAGTATAATTTCATACCCGTCAAGATATCGTAGACTGGGAATAAGATTGAAGACTTTCTCCCTGTAATTATCCATATTTGTCACTTCATTGTTGAACAGATCCAGACTCTTCAGGTTCTTGAACTCTTTCTGGAATACGGAAGGGCTTCGTGTTAGTGATTTTACTTGGCGATAGATCGGACAAATAGATTTCAGTTTTCTGTAACAAGCGCAAGAACTTACCAATGGCTGTAGCGTATCGAGATCTTTGATCTTGTTTCCACTCAGATTCAGATGAGTCAACTTCGGGCTCGAATCAAGCAGATTTAAACCGCCCGAAATCCGATTGTCGCTTAATTCCAACTGCACAAAACAAAGATAATTTGTACTTGCAATAAAAAACTTATTTGTGCGATAAAGACAATTATTTTTTTTCGAAATCGCTCATTCTTTAATATTTATATTAATATAATGTTAATATGTATATTATTTTTATAATAATCTAACGAGTATCTTGAATAGCTACTTTGTGATAAGCAAATGTATACCTTTTTAAGACTGGACAATTTTGGGAAGCCTTTTAGACTGGTAAGACCCACGTTGATAAGACTTAATGATTCCAGAGCGCTGAATTCATTTGTCAGGCCCACAATTTGCGTACTCCGGCAATTATCAAGAACAAGTTCTTTGATCTGTAACATGAACGTGAATCATATGATTATTTACGAGTGGCTAACAAACAAAGAAAGTCCACATAAATATCAGAAGCGGTTTCCATGCAATATTAGCTAAATCACAGCGTGCTTAAAAAATTACATTGCATCGTGCGATTTTTAATTAATATCAATTCCGAAGAAAAAAAATCGCGTGTGTAGAGTATGTATAGAATATATGCCAAATATTACTGTTTTCTTTAAAATATAACTGAAACCGAGAATAATCATGTTAAAACGTTAATATTTCTGAATTTGCGAATGACCGCATTTTAAAGCGAGTGTCGATCATCGATTCGTGAAATCGTACTCGAATCGAGATCATAGTC
This sequence comes from Temnothorax longispinosus, assembly GCF_030848805.1. Lineage (NCBI taxonomy): Eukaryota > Metazoa > Arthropoda > Insecta > Hymenoptera > Formicidae > Temnothorax > Temnothorax longispinosus. The sequence continues at coordinate 22,672,994 of NC_092363.1, read as the reverse complement.
GGGTTCGCGCGGCCGCGGGAATCGCGCGAGTTTCTCGCTCAGGTTGCGGACAGACGGGTCGCGCGGTGACGGGCGCTCGCGGTCGAAAAAGTCGTCCTCCGCTAAAATTCAAACGAGCGATAAGCTTTCGCGGGAGATGGGCTATTTTATTGATCGGAGAAAGAGAAAGGCCAGAGGGTGAGAGAGAGCGGGACCGGATAGGAGGACAGAGAAGGCGCGGGGCAGAGCCGGGAAGGGAGATGAAGGGCGGTGGACAGAGAGAAGGGGGGAGGGGGAGGGGGCGGTGGAGCGGCGTGACGGTAAGCGGAGTGCATGCCGCGTCTTGTTTAGCGGCGTCGGAAAAGCCGGCGAGCGACAAGCACGGCGGACTGCGGCACGCGACGACGAGTACGAGAGGTGGGGTTGGTTAAAGGAGGGAAAGGGGGAGGGGACGAGGGGTGGTCATCATCGATACCGGATGCCTCGATGCCGGAAGTATCGATACTTCCATATTACGTTATCGCGTCCATGATGTAATGAGGCAAGTTGTAACACCTCCGTTGGCGGTGCACTCGTTTCTATTAGCAAACGGCCAATCGGAGTTTCGTCTTTCGAATTTAAAAAAAAAGTGGTTCAGCCGCCCAGGCGTTCCATGGCGCCGTATATTAGGTGCGCCGGAGTAGATTTTTGATTGGCCGCTCACATCGATCTCGCTAATGCCGCCATTACGCGCGATGTTTATACGGTGTCCTTTTTACAACGCGATCGCGCCGATGTTCTGTCACGAATATAGTGTTAGAACTTGAACTACTGAGACACTCCGCGATATTCCGATACATTTAGTACAATTATTTCTATAATGATGTAGATCACGTTGATATGTAGATTGATATATCGCATTTTGCATTGATGAGCGATAATCTGTAGATGAGATTGATTCATGTTCGATAAATAAAGAAATATAGAAAACAAATTATATGTATATGTATATTTTGTATTCATATATTAAGTCATTATTTCTATGCTAAAAAATATCAAAAACTTTAGCTTTTATCTTATCTATTATACATTTATCTATTGGAAATTAATATAATTGATCTCTATTACCAATCAAAAATGATTGACGACACTATTAAAGACAGACATTACACTATCAATACCTAAAGAAATAATAAAGCATATATTTATACATTTTTTCTTAAAAAAAAATTGTATTCTTAAGGGATAAATCTGTATAATAATTTATATAATAATTTTATTATAATATCATTTATATAATTTTATATATAATAATTTTAATGCGCAAATTTTTTCACGAAACCAAAGTTAAACTTCATGAGCAAACACAACGTGTTGCGTTTATTGGATTTAATTTTTGATCGAGTTACACATATAATTTTTTCATCCTATACTCCTCGCCTAAATATCTTGCGTACTCCACGCGACCAATCGGCCGGCAGGTTGGTTATATATTACCCCCGTGTTGCACCGATCGTAGTGGTAACGTCACGAGGTGTCATAGGAGCGGATCAATGACAGTCACGGATCAAGGCAACCAGGAAGACGCGCACGTTACGCCGCTGTATAGGATTCTTCGGCGTTTTGAAATGCGAAATTGTCGCGTGGTTTCCGTAACAATGACGGATACGCTTCGTAATCGCACGATTACGCAACTGTGCGGGTTTTATTATTATCGCCGAAGAACGATATTCTCGTCTTACGCCCACAAGATACGCCCTTCTATATTCATTTCTAAATCCGCGCGACGTTATAACAAATTTAAATGCAGAGCATGCATCCTTTGACCGCGTCGTAAGGATCGACCTGAACCTTCTCAACTTGGAAAATATCGGAGCCGCCATGTGTGCTCCGGAGTAGTCCCGGACTGTAGTACGGCACTGTTGCGTCCAAGATGCATTGCAAATGCGACGCGGGTGGTCAACGCGGAGTGGGTGAAGTTTCAGAGTCGTAAATATGTAAGAGCTGCTCGCGATTGTAACTAGCACGTATAGACTCGACATCTGTTTAACTTATGCATTTAGGAACGAGGATGATGTATAACAGTAAAGATATTAAGACGAGATTTGCCCGCGTTCTCTCGTTTTAATATAGAAATAACTACGCGGAATGTCCATGTGGCTATACTGCTGCACAGCTTATTAATGCTTTAACACATGAATTTAGACGATTATTATCGGAGTACGTTTCGAATATACGCATAAATTCACGCGTTAAGACGAACAGATAGAATAATTTTTACGAAGGGAGCGCGCGCGAGAAAAATTTATTTCCAAAATTGCGTCGCGTCACGCCGAAGCCCCGCTCTTCTGACGCCACACCCTAGCTACGGCTCTGCGAACGCCTACGCGCGTACATACATACAGAGAGACGCGGACGCGGACGCGGCGATGCACCTGAGAAAGTCGGGCGATGCCGGCTGACATCGGCTGAGCAGGCAGCTCGATTCGGCTCGGCGATGCGACGTGACGTTTACGTTACGTCGCATCGCCACGGTGAAAAAATTCGTTCGCCGTGGCCGCGCGCGAGGCGTGCGCGCGCGTGCCATTCGGCACGGTGCGGCGCGGCGGCCGGTTGGCGGCGATCAGCCGGCAAAGTGGACTCGTCCAAGATGGCGGCGCGGCGATTGGCGACGCGTCACGAAACGCGATCCGGTGCGCACGGCGGTGATTCGTGCTCACGCGTGCGCGTGCGCGCACGCATGCACGCGTGGAAACGCGAGGTGTGACGGGACGCGCGGATCGACGACGAGTTGACGTCGCGACGCGGCGATGAAGGCGTCCCGACGCGACGCCACGCCGCGCGGCGCGGTGCAATGGCGACTTCCAGATTGCCGCGTGCACGCGCCTCGTTTATGGCGGCGCGCGCGCCTTGCCGTTTCATTTACATAACGCGGCCGCTGGCGACGCGCGCGCAACACGCTTTTTCGCGCGGACGAGGATCGGTGGCGACGCCTCGATGCTAAAAAATACATTAATCGGGTAAACATATGTCGCGTTAATTCTTCACGCGCATCACGTAACGATCTCTATCGCGATATTGCGAGAGAGAAAGGGAGGACACAATCTACAGGAAGTGCAACAAGAAATTAATAGCAACCCAAGGCAGTTCTGTCTAGCGACAAAATTACTTGGGTTGCTAATTGTTTGATTTTATCAGCATCTACGTTTTTTGATATAGAAAACAAGACGCCTTTTTCAGGAACTTTCTCCGCGAACTGCGTCAGCAAGTGTAAAGTCCTTTGCACTTTAACACGCATCGATGACAAAATGTCAGGCGTTAAGTCGCCGAGGCGATGCTCACGTCGATATTTTCGGATTGACCAAAAGTACGAAACACCGTTAGTAAGTTTCGATATATCGAACTACCGTTGAGAACGTTTGCAAAGCTTCGCATCAAGATTTGGCCCTCGCTCGGGAAAGGCAACACCTCGTTGCGGCCTTCTTATACCGATCGATGTCGCAAATCGCAAAGATCCCCGGGAACGATTATTATCACTAAGCACTATCATACTTTTGCTTTATTATAATCAAGAAGAACCCATTTCAAAAAGAAAACTCTTATAAAAGACGTGCTGTGAAATATTACATTTTAAACATGGAATTCCGTATCTAAGAACACAAGAAATAAAAAAAAGCATACAAAAAATATAGAAATTCTAAATTAATTGGCATTAAAAAAGATTTAACTAAAAGTTTTAGTTTTACTAAAAATACCATACTTTTAATTAAGGAAATATAGACTTTCAATCTCAAAGGAATTATTTATAATTTATATCATCTGTGTATACAGCGTTTTCTTGCATTCTTAAATTTAAATGTAATTATAAACATGTTCAAAGTTGTTACAAGTTCCATTTTTTTCGAAATATCTATATAGACCATGTTTAAGATATTCGATCAATATAAAGTTCAAAGAGGATTTTTATGGAAACGGTAATTACATGTATAATCATAGAGATATTCGACGAAATAACGGTTCAAGTTCGATTCATTAAAGTAAAATTTCGACAAGTTTACTTGAGAAACGCATGGTACATCTAAATTTCTAAATCATTCTCGATTCTCTTGTATATATTAATTTGTTTTTTATAATATTAGTTGCACGAGAAATACTCCAAAATTTTACAAGTCCTCTCTACTAATTGCCATTTAACGGACGTATCACACATATCTATCACAAAACTCGAGGGTGGGGGGGAGACGATTATTATTCGGTTCTTTGCATAGAGTCACGTTTAATTAATGGACACGGGTCGTAACCATTAATGGAGAATTTGACGCGTTTCGTCCGCAGTGAAATCCGTGGAAAATCCATTATCGAAGTATTTCGCTGATTAGCTCTAATCACATTTATGGCACCGCATCGGACCCTGTCTCTCAATTACATTTTATTACCGTTAACATTCGTGTACACGAATAGCCCAATGGACATTCAAACGGATTGATACCGTTTTGCAAATTTGTTCTAAAAATATATTATCCCGCGGACTGATTTGATTTAATTAGCTCTCTCTCTCTCTCTCTCTCTCTCTCCCCGTGACGTCGCAACGATTTTCGTTTCGCGTATTTAAACCACGGACATATATGCACGCGTTAAGTTACGTAATTCGGTGTACCGATCTAAGCAGATTGATTCCCGAGCAAGAACAATTAAGCGATACAAATTAAACTGGGAATCACGGCACGATTTTTCACACAATAGCGCGAAGTGACTCATTCCCGGGGGCATCCTGAGATTGATATTCATTCGAGTACATAATTTTGCACTTATGCAAGATTTATCGATAATTTTACACGCCCGTGCGCTCGTAAAAAGCTCATTAAAAAAAAAAATATTACGAGACACGCATTCATGTTTACGCGTTTATTCCTAAATATGCTCATTGTCACGGAAAATTAGATTCGAATCAATCCCGGATTTGGGTGTCAACCCGCTCGCATATGTGTATCAAATACATGGGTGTCGGTAAACGCCGGAAGGGGGATTCACGTAGAGCTGTAATTATGTGTGTATATGTTATATATAAATAATTGCAGCTACATATATGTATATATGTATATGTATATGCTATACATAAATAATTGCAGCTACATATATGTATATGTATATAATATGCTTCAGTGGTCGAACTGGTGAAGACGCCTGACCGATAATGAGGAGGTCCAGATTCAAACGGATGGATATTTTTCGCAACGTATTCTTTGCGGTTTCTAAAGATGCGTATTAGTTTCGGTGTTGTTAAATTGACTATCAATTTATGTGATTTGTACTATTCTAGCTTCAGCTCCAGACTGCGTTCTATATAAGACCGATAGTATAACGGCGCGTGGTTTGCAAAACGAAAAATGTACATAAATTAATTGAAATATTATTAGGCACAAAAGATCGGCCCGACCGTATATCGGCACATATTTTATTTACTTGATTATACACATGTATGTATATGACACGTGTATCTTAAATTAGAATTGCATTCGACGTGTATATTCTGCGTAGTTCGCGCAACACCGATACGGATTATATCACGAAAAAATCAAGTCGCGCAATAAGTGGACGTCTATTAGCGCGAAAGTAAAGTCGCGGCGAGAGAGAGAAACGGATTCATCTTCATTTATATTGCAACCAACGCTATCATCCGGAAGGAGGCGGAGAATCAAGCTCTCGATCAATTGTCCGCGGGTAAAGTCGGCCGACGCACAACGACAACGACGACGACGACGACGACGACGACGACGACGACGACGACGCTGGGCTGGTGAGAATCCACCATTAATCACGCGGAGCGCGCACCGGAGAAGCCGGTGTCGCGCGTGCCTCTTCCCGCTTTCCACGCCACCGGAAAAATGGTAACTCCACTCCGAGGTCCTCGCGTGCCTGTGTGTGTGTGTGCGCGCGCGCGCGCGCGACGTAACTCGGAGCGAAATCTCTTTCTCTCCCCGCGTCGCAGCGATAAGAAAGCGAGCGGACAAACGGGCGAGCGAGCGAGCGGACGGGCGGACGGACTGACGGACGGACGGGTGCGAAGATCGCAACGAGAAGGAGCAACGGGTTGCGTACGGTAGCGGTAGCCACGCGAGCGTAACCTCGTACCATTTTATTTCGGCGGGGCGATCGCGCGTCGCGCGTCACCCGAGAAATTTGGACGCGACGCGACGCGACTCCGATCCGATCGTCCGCGTCGCGAGATCACTTCCGCGGGCGGGGAGGGCCGGCGATTGGCCGACACGCTGTCGACAGCAACAAAGCGAAATGAAGCGTAGTCGTGCCGCGAGGCGAGCGCGCAGGCAAATCAAGCGGGAAGGAAGGAAGGGAAGCCAGGGAAGACGGAGAAATGGAGTAGTCCGTGGGATATACGGATAGGAAACTGCACGCGGAGCGCGAGAGCCACGTTTCTTTTTTTATTCGCGCGAGAAGGCAGAGAGAGAGAGAGAGAGAGAGAGAGAGAGAGAGAGAGAGCGGGCGAATGGAAGCGCGCGCGAGAGAAAGAGAGAGGGAACGACGAGTTCTCTCCTCGGCGCGGCGCGGTGCGCCATGCCATGCCCGTTGCTCGTTCGCGGCCATGCATCGTCAGTGCGTGCATATGCCGTCCCCCCCGATCGGCGACGAGAGCCCGAAGACGGGAGACGGCCACGCGGTCGCCGTTTTGTCCCGAGACGAAATTCGTTCGAACGCGAGAATGAGAAAGGGCGCGCGCGACAGAAAGAGAGAGAAAGAGAGAGAGACAGACGGAAGTGTGCGGCCAGAACGGCGTGCCACATTAGCGAGTGCGTGGTTGTTGTCGCCGCTGAAGCGTCGAGGCAACACGGCGGCGATTCCGTCTTTCTCTCTCCCTCCTCCTCTCTCTCTTTCGCGGGCACGACGAACGCCGCGGTTTAACGCGAGATTCGTGAGATTCCCAAGGCGGTTAATGACGACGCGTCGACGACGAGGACGCGTGGTTGAAATTTCGTGACGCACGCTGTGCTGGTCCATTATACCCGCGTAATAAAGCGGCGCGTGCGAAAACGCAAAGTGTCCGCGGGACCGCACGTCGAACACAGGGGGGGACACGGAGACACACGTACGCACACACAGAACGCGCGGGGGAGGGAGAGGAAAAGATTGGTGCGGTAGAGATAAAGATTAGAGACGAGGCGCGAGTACAAGAAATTTGAGGATTGTCTTACGTCGCCGGGCTTCTTTCCCCGCTTCTCGAGTTCTATCCGCTTCTCCATGGCCGGCAATCGGCAGTCCCCGATCCGCTTCCGCTCGTTCTCGCTCCGCTCCGTACCGCGCAACGTATCGCCACCGCCGCCGCCGCCGCCGCCGTCGTCCGTCTCTTCCTCCTCTTCCTCCGCCGCCTCCTCCCGCTGCGTCGCAACACCAACTACGTGTGCCAGCAACCTTGCTCCTCTCTCACTCTCTCGGGGCCGGGAATATAATATGACGGACGGACACGGCCGAGAACCAACACGTTCGCTCGGTCACCGGGCAGTTGCGCGGAGACGTCGAATTGTGCCAACCCGATCTCAATCGTCGCTGCTGCTGCTGTTGCTGCAGTGCGTGGCGTGCCCCAGCTTTGACGTGCGTGATGACTGGTGCGTCCGACGCGTTTCCCGTGTGGCGTGCTTCAGGAGGACACCAGCAGTGAAGAGAGAAACGAGAAACCACCTTCGACACCCGCGGTTCGATTCCGGTCCGCAAGCCCTTACGCGCCGCGTCTCTACGTGTCTCTACGCTCGCCGCCGACTCGCCGGACTTGTGTGGCGGTGTCCTCCTCTCCTCTCCTCTTCGCTTCTCTCCTCTCCCACCGCCCCCCTCCCCCCTCTCCGCTCGTCCGTTCCCGCTCCCCCACACGCAACACAACACAAGCCGCACCGGAGGCGGGAAACGAGACACATGTCTGGCACTACTTTCGAAGCGGCCAATCCGGACGTTCGGCGCAGACCGCCGCGCGCCACCTGTCGGCCGTTGCGTCGAATCCTCGACGGAGCGCGCCACACTTCGCCGCGTTCAAATATGGCCGCTTGCGTTAACGTAGCGTCCGTAGCGTCGCCGCGTTCTCTACTAGAAATAATTTTGCCGTTTCGAGACTTCCTACAGATGCTTGATAACTTATTTTTTAATGAAAGTCTACAAAACTCACTACTACTAAATCGATTAGCGGAAGACGAATGACTATATTGTATCTTTTGTTAAAAATGCATGCTAAATTGGTAAAATTTCTGGAATACTCTGTGTAAGCAACGATACCTTAGATTGATAAGAGACTAGATGATGAAGATGCTGTATTACATCACTGAAAAAAAATCTGGTTGAATTAATTGGATTAATTAATCTGGTGAGAAATTGCAATCAGAATTCCTATATTAATTCAACCAGATTCTGGTAGATTCAACCAGTATTTTTTGGTGGGAAATAAACGAACCAGATGTTTTTTTTTCCAGTAATCCTGAGGACTAATCTTACATTTAATTTTAATACGTGAAACTGTAACAACTGTTTGGTAGATGCCAAATGATGTGATGAATTCCTTGGAACCAACAGTCATAATGTACGAATATCTAAACGTGATGTATTCGACTCGAAATGCCTAATAATCGGCATTATGAATTATCATAATTGCTTCATCATAGTCATTGCAACATTTAACTTGCATGGCAGTTGCCATTTTGACGATACTTTATATTGAGAAAGTATAAGTGCAAAAAACAACCGATCGGGAGTTTATTTTATTAGAAAAAAAACTCAGATATCTTCAATATAACGCTATAATTAAAGGCGATAGACGATATATATTAATTGTTACTTTTCTCTAATTGATAGATTTAGAAGCGCCGTGTGAAATACTATAATAAAAACTATATTAATTAGAAAGCTTCTTTAATTAAATTATTCTGAATGAAAATTATTGTAAGCTTACGATTTAATTATTCCTGATATTTTCTCCTGAGTAATTATATCCCTTACAAAGAAAAATTGCGTAAAAATGCAGATTACATTATGTGACAATTTAATTACACAATATTCATGAATGTATTATACATGTATAATAATAACACGTGATTGTGTTTCCTAAATCGAGTCTTTTTACGATCAAACTCTAATTTCGAATTTCATTTGAATCCCACGTATTCGAATGCGTTATTGACGAAGCGATCGGAGTTCTAAAATTACCAACATATGCGATCGCGCATTCGTTGTTTTAAAAGAGTCGATTAATCGATGTTTACCGGAAAAAAAACACCTTTCACATTTTTGTTCGTCCTAATTAGGAATTCATTATTTCTCAATTATTTCTTAAGAAAGCTGGAATTAGAGTCAACAATATTATAATTTTATTGCGCATTATACGCGCAAATTAACCTGCCTTTCATTCAATTTATTCATATACGGCTCATCTAACAAATATGTTAAACATTCCGCAAAGTAAAAATATTCCGTTTGCGAAATCTCATAGATTTTGCGCGAGAAAAATAACGCAGCCGCGTAGCCGCGAGACGTATACCGACGCAAGCAAAACTCGAATTCTCTCAAATTTCTGTCAATATTGAGTATTGAGTTAGAAGCGCAATCTTATCGCGTTTTACACCGCACGTATCGTTTCCAGGTAAAAAAGCATACCAGAGAAACCCACGCTCGCATTTCTCGATGCTCGGACGCGCGCGCGTGTCGGAAATTTTCGTCTCGTCGCTCGGCGCGCGAGAATCCGGAGGGGAGGAAAAGCGGAGCCGGAGCCAACTCGCTCGTGTGACAACTGACAACCTCCGTTCGTTTGACTCGCGCTGCCGACTCCGAGCTTTCGGCTTCGGAACAGAGCGCTTGTCGCGCGGCTCCCTCGCCGAGCCTCCCGGAAGATCCCGGCGCGATACGCGCCACGCCGCTGCAGCGCTGGTGGCGATCCGCCACGCTGCGGGTGTTGGACACCGGCGAAAGGTTGAGATCAATATGCGCTCATTGATTGCACCGTGGCTGCGCTGTCGCGTCCGCCTTTCCGGCGCTGAGCAGCCACGACGTTCCCGTTTGACATTGAAAGCGATCCGGTCCGATTTAATCGTTGCACTGTCGCCTGTCGCATCACCTCTGATCTGATTTACCAAATTTAGTTATCCGGTTTATTTTGCCACTTTGTAAAGGCTGTTGTGCCTGAAATTATCGCGAGCGTAAGATACAGACGCCTCGGCCGATGGAGCATCCCGTTAGATAACGCGGGACAATCGGTTTCTTCTTTGAACATTTTCCTAAACAGCACAATGTCCAAAATCCCGACATAAGATGTCTTAAAGACGTCATTAAGACGTCTTTTTAACCCGATTTTGGACATTGTGCTGTCTGGGTTGTATCTTTCACTCTCCTCTTTTTCTCTTCAATATTTAATTATACATTGATTTCACTTCAAGTGCAGAAAGTACAATATAGTGTAACTAAGTTACAAATAACGAACTAGTATCTCGTTTGTCAAGATGTTTATGTTTGTACTTTTACAGTTCGTCTTTCGTTTTTTTCTCTCCGACGTCTAACTACGACTGCAGTCCACTTAACACTATACAAATGCTTTTAAACCATTCTTCTCTTTTCTTTTAATGAAAAAAGAAGAAGAAGAAGAACGCTTCAGAGCATCAATTTGTAGCATCAAATGGACTACATGCAGCCTATACATATCCGTTTGATTTTAATTGCAGAAAGTGTAACGTGGCGCTGCTACAAAGAAAAAAATATTTTGTCACGTTTTTTACATTTAAATAACTCCGTAGGTCCCCAATTCTACAGAACAGTGCAGTGCAAGTGTTTGGACTTGCCGGTTGCCGTTGCGAAATCCTGATAAAGTGATATATTGTTCTGCAAGCTTGCGCCATTTTGTTGCGTGGAAAGTGCATTATTTACCGGCGATCGAACGGCTGAGACGCGATTCTCGACAAAATGAAGGAGTTCACAATTTCCTATTGCGGCGACAGAGCTAAATGAAGCGCGCGTTGTTCGCGAAACGACTTTACGTGAATCGGATCCCTAATCCCCCTCGAGAGTCTTCTTCCAATCAACCGCGGCTCCTCGCGAAGAAATCGCGCGTTTGCGGAAAGCGACGACACCGCGATCGGATTTCGAGCGAGCTCGCGCGGCTCGTTAGACCAAAATCTTCCCGGTTAACGAGCTTAATTATTACGCGGTCATTACTCGAATAGTTAGCACGCTGGTTCTAGGGGGATGTTATTTATACGCGCCATGCGCATACCATAATCAGGAGCTTAAATCGGATATGCGCGAAGGAGACAATTAAGCGATCACGTGACTAGAAACGAAAGGGGGGCCAACTAAAAAAAAACGGTTTTTTCGTTTAATTAATGAACCGTTTGAAGTGAAATAATTGATTTAGAACAATATGGTAGAAAATTAAAACAGTCTGGAACAATTTTTAAAAATGTAATTTTCAAAAAAAAGGGCTAACTTTATTCACACAATGATTTGCCGATCGTCTAATGTCTAATAGCTCTATCAATTTTACGTCTCTTCAAATGTAATTATTACATGGAAGGGTAAAAACCACAGTGGTATAAGTCAAATTTTTAAAAATATTTGACTTACACCACTATACTTTTCACCCCTCCACATATGGGTCGAGTTTTTTTTACACAGAAACAAATTTCCCAAACATCCTCGGCGTTATTCTCGAGAAAAAGAGATCGCTCTTTATAAAAGTCAAACTTATTTTCATATTTGGTTCTTATGTGTGAACTGTGCTCTCTTTTCTTCCGCCATCAAAAATACGCGTGGTCGTATTTCGAGGTGGACGCGCGGATCGAGGAGTCCCCGTATATATATATCCGCGTTCATTCACGAGGCCAATTTTCCCTCACACGCGCAAGCAGGCAGGTATCGGAGCCCTGACCGCACCGATGCGATGTGGCGACGATTGACCTGAGAAATAAGCAAATATGTGCACGCTAATGGAGATCGTTGCCTAGTCGCGCATGGATTACACGCGTGTCGTCGTATTTGTGCGGCCAATCAAATTACGCAGCTATAAATAGAAGCTGCCGTGTTACTTTCTTCAATCTCTGTCTTTCCTCCTGCGCGCAATGTTACCTTGCTATTCACGTTCAGCCTCCTTCAGCCCTAACACTTCGGCTTAACACACATTTTAATCGATCAATTAGACGGTTGTATAAGATAAATGTATCAATGCCTGGACACGTATACATTTTTATCGCTTTAGTCCTTAAATAAGTTATAACGAGAATTAAAATCAAAGAACCAAACATAAAAATATTTTTCTTGTATTATATTTTTATCTTTGATTTTTTAATTCGCGTTATATTTATTTAAAAACTAAAATGATAAAGGTGTCCAGACATAGGTCTTAAGTGTCCCGGCATTGGTACATTTACCTGTATACGAGAGATAATTACTAAAATATTTTTTTTACATCCTACAACGCATTCAGCCTGTTGGATCTCAAAGAATGAAAAGAAGACGCTTGATATTTTCATCTTGAACCACAAGATTATATAATATTTAGACGGAAAAAGTATAATTAGAAATATATTCACATATAAACCTTTTACATTCCTTTTGCAAATAAATGATTCAGTTATATGAGATATAACACTGGCAACACTATGAAAACTGCAAATTCTGTCGAAAACATTTATTGTGGAAAAATATATATATGTATATATACGTGTGTGTATACATAATATTGATGTATATTGTATGTACAACCATATCTATATTCAAATATATTTAGTTATATTAAACATTACTGATTGTTATTACGTGGAACAATCCTTTTATATTGAGCAGCGACTGTTTTAATCCTAACAATACTGTAGCTAAATGTACAAAATCCAAATAGATGCACGATTCTAAGTTACGACACTTGATAAATTGCGTTGAAAGAGTACATTGTACGTTAAAAACGCACAATTTTACAACGTGATTCTTAAATACACAGGACTTCGTCTCCGTTTATAGCACACATCTTTATATTGAGTTAGTTGCACCATATATTATCTATTCTAAGTTAAAAGATGCTTTTTAAGTAAAAAAAGAAGAAAGAAAGAAATACACTCTGTCGATATTGAAACGACAAATAAATTATTATCATCACAATATTTGCTAAATTCTGTTACAAATTGCTTTCTATTTACTTTCTAAATTTATGTTAAGTTATACGCTAATATGACTCACGAAGTTTTTATTAAAATGTTATTGCTGCTATATATACTCTTTAAGGTACAAAGTCTTAAAATTGTTCTACAGAGCTATTTCCACAAATGTGTATAATTAAAAAACAAAGATTTATAAAAATAGATCGTTTTTCACGCATAATCATTTTGTATTGCTTAAAATAAATTTCAGACGTTTTCAAGCACAAATAATCATATTTACTCTTATGTAATCAAGTGTGATCAAATCATGTGCGCGATGAGAAAAATATTACATTTGAATTTGATTAAAAACAATTGTGCTAAATAGGTAAAATTTAACCATGCGTACAATTTGTTCTTGCACTTGCTACGAATATACAAAACGAGAACGGACAGTGCTTATTTTAAACATTGTTGAAAATATAACAGGATTATTAACATTTCTATTTCTCTCTACACAATTGCAAATAGTATTTAAAGTTAAATTACAATTAAATTAACGTTATCAAAAATATGAAATTACCTACGATATATGAATGGCTTAAGAGAAGTATAATTATTTGCAAGGTATAATGTAATTATGTGGTTGCAAGAGTTCGTGCAAAAACGTACGTAAAAATATTCCTATTTACATTTAAATTAAGATCATTTATCATTGTACAAATTGCGAGATATTCAAATGTTATACGAATGGATTCTAAATGGCGAGGAAAATAAGTTATTATTCTTAATTATTCTCGCACCAGTTAAGCTTAAAAACAGGAGAATCTGACGCTGGTATTTCGCTGCCTTTTCATTATCTTTAACGCTATTCAAGATTACGATACGGCATACTTGAGCTAACAGTTTTATTGCAAGTAAATTTCTAACCCACGTTATTGCTCGCCATTTGCGACGCCGGTCCATTTGCTGGCAGGCTCGTAATCGAATCCGGAAGGAATCGTTTACGATTTTTTACGCATTGCGACGGTGCTGTCCGTATCTCTATGTGACACACGGTGTTCGGGCTCTCGTCATTGTTATTGCAGTTTTGCTTTTTCGACGGTACCACAGCGTCGAACGGTGTGCAGTACTTTCGTTTTAGATTATTACCTGCATCTTGCTTCATCGGCGCGACTGACGAACGCGTTTTGCGCGGTTGATAATCCGGCGTTGCCTGCATCTTTTCCAAAGCGGTCCGCAAGGGTAGCAAGCCGACGGCGAAGGGAATCTCGGTGTTGGACGGATACGCGAGCAGATCCATCTCGTTCTCCCAATAATCTAACGTATCAGACATATCGCCCCACAAAGCGCGACTTATGCACTTGCATACATTGGAGTGGTAAGCGGTGGGATGTTCCGCCGTCATCAATCTCTCCGTATTTTCGGTCTTAAATCTACTATGCGTTTTCGACTTCGGTTCTTCTCTTTCCTTATTAGCGGCAACTGTACATGCGGATTTGTTACTCTTTCTTACTATCAATTTCGAATTAGTCTTCTTGCTGTTGGAGCTCTTTTTGCTGGATTGCACTGCGCTCGCGATTGCGCTGTGATCCGGCACTTTACGATCCTCCTTCCTCTTGCGTTTCGTTCTCGCGTAAGATTCCGTTCTGTTGGGGGAATTACCTTTTTTGAACGGTTTCTCGGTTCCCGAGGAGCTTCCCGAGGAAAGACTCGCAGCCTCGTCGCTCTCTTGTTGACTCAGTCGCGTGCTACGTCTTAGAACCGGTTTCGCGCAATCCGTGTCACTTGTTGGGAAATTTAGTCGCTCCTTAGCGGCATCTCGTTCCACATTTATTCCTCTACATCCGATCACCGTATGTTGATCGCTTATAGTACCACCTACTATCGATTGTATGCTTTCTGTACTCAAGCTTAAGATATATTCGGCGCTTTCCATATCTAAGGAAGTCAACAGAGTAACTGGTACATCATTAGCGGACGGCTCGTCTAGTAAATCTATGGAATCCGTAGAGTGCGGCGGAGTTGGCACTAAATTGCATTGCGTATGTACAAGCTTATTGCGAACTTCGTCAATGGATCTACGTCGTTTGGGCGTATAAACCTTGACGCATTTTCCTACCGTGCTAGGAACATCTGTGCTACTCTCGGAACAGCGCTCCAAGTCGTTTTCGACTTGTGGAAGGCAAGATTGCGACAGTGTAGAAGTTTGATCGTTTTCGTTTACGTCGCAGGAAAAATCACAGCATTGCTCGTACAAGATGGGTTTGAAATCGAGACTATGACAGCAAGCTTCGTCTCTATTACTGTTTGTGCACCTGGTTTGTACTTCGTTTACCATACCTACGGGTGTAAGTACGGTATTGGTAGCAGTGTCGCTTTGTATACTTATATTTACATCAGACGTTGAGAACAATGTATCTATCGCATCGATCGCATCTCTCTTGCTGGCATCGATAGCGCTCGATTCTTCGTACAAAGTGTGTTCTAAATCGTGCTCGGTGCCTTCGATCATGTCGTTCTCTAAAGATTGATTCTTATTTGAGCTTATATCGTTATTATTGCTACTTGCACAGACCGTCGTATTCTCGTCCATGCTTAGCTTATCACATCTAACACAGACGTAATCATCCTCTGTGTGCGAATTGTTTGCAACTTTTAAACTACAATCTCCTCTCTGCTGTTTTAGGCAACTTTCAAAATCATCCAAAATGTTCTTGGAATCAACAATAGTATCGATCACAGATACCAATTCTTTAACCTGGAAAGAGAATAACGATGATATTAACTTGGCATACTAAAATAATTGTAAAATATTATTTCATTGATTAAAACAGTCATTGCGTACCTTAAAAATTTGTGCCGCCGTGTGCAACGATGATAAATGCTGATGAGATATCGTAGTTTCGCCGCAATACATGAATTCGACCATGGCCTTCAAAATTTCAAAGTCCAAGTCTTTTAAAAGTATAATTGGCTCTTGCCCCAAATCTTGTTGTAGTATTTCCTATAGTACAAAACAGAATAGAACATCATAAAAAATATTGAAAAGTCGAAATTCAGTTAAAGAATAGAGACAAAATTGAGAGTTAAAGAATAGAAAGACGTAGAATGTGTGTCTATATAGAATGTCCATACAGAATGTCTAATATTTTAGAATATTTATCTTAGTATTCGCTTAGTACGTTTGTAAAATTTGTTTTTCAAACAGTCGGATATCATTTTGTGCAATAATGATTTATCAAGATACATATAGAAAGATAGTGAAATCATGCAGGAAAGATATTTACATATCTTGTAAATTAATAAATATGTCTTTTTGGAAAACGGAAACACCTCAGTGTACATACTTTACTATCCTTAGATCATATAATTAGTTATTTAATACCTTTCTAAGTTCTTCGAAAGTTGTGAAAATGTATGCCCCTCAAACTTGGTTTCTTCAAATGTTTGTTAAGAACTACTGAAATTCCGATATACAAGGCTTTCTTTAGTTTATATGAATTTTTATATTATCCCTGCAAAATTGTTCGACTATAAGTACACTATATTTCCCAATTTTGAAGTAAATATAATAAGAATACCTTTCTTCTCTACATCACTGTTTATATATCAAATAAAAAAAGTCCAAAGTCTTTTTTTTATAAATGTAAAATGTTTGGTAGACATTCTAGTGAAAAATGGGTTAGTAAAAAAATCTGTTTGGCTTTGAACTAGTACGTATATAGCACATTTGTAATTGTATATACTTAAATCCTACATATATTACAATAAAATCTCTCTTTGGTATATAATAATGGTATGTATGGAACTTCCCTTGTATTCTTAAAAATGACGTACGAGAAATTTTGTTCATTACACTAAAACCAATAAATACGGATCATAAAAATATAATTCCAAATTACCATTACTTTACTTAAATGAGCAAACAATTAAATGTCCTTTTAATCAATAAATAATTCTATAGTTAAATAATGTCAAATAATTAAGAAAGAATAAGACATCTTTGAAAGCTCATTCAATAAAATGTTAATAACACTGCTCAGTCATCAGTAGATCTGAAAGGAAGAGATGCACATCCAAACATTAATCAACATCGATATTTTAATAAATTTAATTTAAAATAATTTTCTGTAATAAGTAAATATAAAAGAATAAGTATAAATATAAGTATAAATAAGTATAACTCTGTATATAACCAATTAACATCATCGTTCTTGTAAAATGTAGGTCTCTTATCTCTAATTTCTATCTTTATAAAATTATAATCCTATTTATTTAATACAACTTCTCATTAATATAATATTTCATAAAACATTTGGAATAATCGAAGAAATATCTTATTGTCTTTTGTATAAATTCGAAAATAATGTTTGATGTCATATGAGAAAATGGCAAAACATGACCTTTGATCAGAGCACGTAAGTATTTTGTAAACACTTTTGCAATTATTAAATGTAACGCAAGTCTGTAACGCAAGTCTTGAATTTAATGTACGATAATACTTGCAATATTCACAAACACACATTTATTATACACATGAAAAATCTATCACTTTAATATAAAATGCATGTATACAAAAATGTACCTACATATATTTCTAGAAAAACAGGCACTAAGATTTAAATGTACAAATGATTAAAACAACATATAAATGTACAAACACAATTTTCAAAACATACATATATAACTTGATATGATTAGCAAGTAACAAAAGGATGTAGGGAATATGTATCCTAACATTTGTATACGTACCTCAAAGTATATACTATTTGAAGCTAAAACCAGCTTGTGAACACGTAGCTTTTGTTCATCGCAGATCAATGTGACATCGACTAGGGCCTGACGTGCCAAAAGACCACTGAATCTTTCTGTAATATATCCCGCGTGGCCGGCCCACTGCAGGACACAATCCTTCGGTATCTCAACCATGGCTACTGCAAAAGGAAAATTAATAAGATTAATATCGAATATATAATAAAATTAATGTCAAATATACGATAAACACTAAATCTGTAAAGAATATCAGATTTCGAAAGTTTTGCTTGTCAGGTTCTTTCGTTTTGAACAGTATAAATTAAAAAAACCCGTCAATGCCACACTCAATATAAAATATCAGTACAAAAGAATATTCACCAAAGAATCTACCAAATGAATTTTGGCAGAGCTGGAATCTATTATATAACACAGAAAATAGGACAAACGACAAGCTCTGATAAATTCAGATACAGACGTGAAACAAAGCGACGCGATATGAAGGAACAGAATCAGCTACTATTTTTCCACCAGTTATCTCAGAGTCTGACGAAATTCGAAGATGTCTGAGCTCGCGTTAAACGGTTAAACAAATAAAAAGATTAATCAGACAAAACTTTCCCTTTTTGCCTCTATCGCACTTGGAGCATACGCGAGCTCTCAAATTAAAACACGTACATACTTGTGCACGTTCGGAAGCTGAACAAACTGTATAAGTTTTCTAGCGATAATAACTGGCTTAAAAAGAGCAAGGAGATAATCTCGGCGAGACTTCCAGAACTCCGTAGCAAAGTCAGACGACGAGACGAGACGAGACGACGAGAGTGATCATTGGATGGAATGACAATGGAAAGTCGTCGAAGGGTGCCTTCTCCTCGTCGCGATGCCACGAAAATCGGAGTAACAGGACCTCGCGATCTCGGGGTGGCTCGCGTACTCACCGGTGCGGACGAGATCGTCGTCGACGTGCGCATCTGCGATCGGGCAACAGCGGCGTCCTTCCCGCGGTCGGGCATAGATCGTAGAGGTGAGACGCGTTCGTCGTAACGTCGTTGACGCGGATGCATGCGATCGCAGGTCGCTGATCGCCGGCAGTGATGTCGCGCGTTCGCACGTGTCCCGTCGAGGCTCATGAAACGCCGGCGAGAACGTAAGTCGGGGAAACCGACGGCCTTACACGACATTGGCCTCGCGGAGATTTTGAGCTCGCTCGCACCTCGCACCCCCGACGATCGCGTCTGCCAAGAGCACAGTAATAAGAGCGTATAGATGGGCAGATTGCAGATTCGTCTCACTGCCCCCGGAGTGCCCCGCTCGGATAACGGATGGGACGCGCGTGCGCGAGCTGTCGGTAAAACGGGGTGATCGGTTACCGATCGATCACCAGGTCCCCAGAGTTTTTATTTCTTATTTTATAATATTATAATTGTTAAAATTTATTTTTCATTTTGCACAATATTCGATATACTGTAGAAAAATTATGCTTCTGTTATTTTATTTCGTATATTTAAAATATATAAATGATGGTTATTCGACTGTCGATAATATCTAAAACAGTATTATGTTTGATAATATCAATTATTGGTAATTCGTTAATAAAACTTAACTTGATTAATTGAAGATAACATCTATAGGTATACAAGATTATTTTTTGTTGATTTGTAAGATGTCGCGACATGTATCAAAATGACTTGTAATGTTGTAATGTTGAAATTAATGTAATTCGCGTTATTTTCCAACTTTGTGTATATAATTTACAAAAATATAAGGGAAATTAGGTTAAAATGATTTCTTTGATACAGTTCTGAGAGAGAAAAGAACAGTTTCATAAATTTTTGATTTAAAAAAATGTGGAACAATTTTTACTTCATATAATTTATAAAAATATAAGGGAAATTAGGTTAAAACGATTTATTTGATGCAGTTCTAAAAAAAAAATTAAAAAAATGTGGAACGTTTTTTACTTCATCGAAGACGTTATAAGCGTCGGCTTCGCCACTCTTCTCAGTCAGTATCATTCCAATATATGTAACCATTATAAACCATCGTTTTCATTGTGATACCCACGGCTGCTAGCACTCCTAGAGTCGACGACGTCGCATACTTGTAGCCTGACACAGTGTTGCTATATGTGGTACTCTAGGAAAATATGGTTACATATCGCGACGTCGTCTGCGTACTCGACCGTAGCTCATACACTGTGTCGCTACAAGTACGGTTCGAAGGTTCTTAAAAACTTGCATATATACTATAAAACAAGTATGAAAGCATTATCGAGAAAATAGTCAGGATTTCAGAGAAGCCTTATGACTAGCCATCTAGTGGCTGATGAGAGATTTACTAGACAACACTAGACAAAAAAGTGTTTCCTTGCGAGCGTATCACGAAAGGAATCACTCGAAATGTTAAATGCATTTTATTGGTCCTCGATATACGTAACATTTAAATTTGAGTTAGCACGGAAAACTATACGGAAGCGATTACAAAGACTATTTATTTTGATCGTTAAAAGTCACTCTATATACGTGACTTTGACGCAGATTTGTATAATGGCACCCTTGAACTGTTATTAAATATTTTGAAATTAAAACGATTGAGACAAATTACAGAAGGCTATACACTACACTTATAACGGCATGCGTTTAAAGGTCCAAATTTGTTATCGTTACCGTTATTCGTTATTCGTTATTAATTTTAAAAAGTAACAACTCTGATATATATAAAATAATCATTTATAAAACGTAAATTAACGACCACGGACTGTTTTTCCTAACACATGTTAAATATGTGTATACAATTACTGATCGAATAAATAACTAACAGAGATATTGTAAGCAACCCAACTGGCCAAATTTTATTGATCTAAAACGCTACGTTTCGACCGTGGATCCGGTCCTTTTCAAGCGCAAATACACCTCTCACAAATATATTAGTCAGACCTAACTACGCCGAATCTAAAAACTAAACGACAAAATTTCAGTTCTCCGCAATAAGTAAAAAACAATAAAAAATCCGTAATTATACAATTAGAAACTTACATATTTGTGCGTCGGGATCAAACGATAAAATATAAAATATTCGTTAAATCTGTCATGTCTGACATGACACAAACATCTAACGAAGCATGCCGTTTAACGAATATTTTATATTTTATCGTTTGATCCCGACGCACAAATATGTAAGTTTCTAATTGTATAATTACGGATTTTTTATTGTCTTTTACTTATTGCGGAGTACTGAAATTTTGTCGTTTAGTTTTTAGATTCGGCGTATTAGTTAGGTCTGACTAATATATTTGTGAGAGGTGTATTTGCGCTTGAAAAGGACCGGATCCACGGTCGAAACGTAGCGTTTTAAATCAATAAAATTTGGCCAGTTGGGTTGCTTACAATATCTCTGTTAATTTTAATTATTTACTGGCGACTCAAATTCTCGAATAAATAACGTTAATAAATACCCCCGATAAAACCCCATTATATAATATTAATTTTATTTATCGAAACCAAACTTTAAATTAAATCTTAATTAAATTATCTCTTAATTACGAGCGATGTTTTCGTATATTTTTTCCTGAGAAGAACGCGTACTCTTGAACCGTCTATAAAACAAATATGTGTCACGAGCGATGTCGATCTTTATTCGTTTTACAAAAATAAAAATTTAAATCTATAATACCACATATTACTTTTTCGAAATCGGCATTTCCAAATTACTCTATCTGTAAAAGGGGGAGGGGAGGAAAAGGAATGTTACATTTGTCGCATTTTTAATCACGCCGTCACGTTTTCCAATCGGTCGATCGGACTTTCCAAATCCTTGCATTATGTTTGATTTAAGGATCATTGCAGATTATACATCCACCACATCAATTTAAATAAAAATTAGATATAAAGGAGCAAAGTTATTGTGTGATGCGATCTATCTATTTGTCAAGCAAGCGAAGATACTACTATAATTATAATTATGGTTGAGAAAAAAAAATTGGATATCTCGGAGCAGGTGAGAGAAGAGATATAAGATTAAAAATACTATTTTTATAGATCAAGAACGCCGTAACGCCGGACTCAAATTCGCTTATTCATCCGTGGAATTGGCTCGTATCTTGCTGTTTGATTGTCGTACTGTTGATCGGTGAAGTTGATCGGTACGCTTAAATACTGGAATATTATCATTAAATTACAAGGCTTCAAAAATAACATATTTTCAAATTTCTATTTTATAACGGTTTTGCAATATAAAAGCTAAAATCTTTGTTAAAAAAAATACAAATTTAATGACTTATAATGCACTTATAAGATATTTGTTTATAAAAAAAATAAAAATATAAAAAAATTATTATTTACATAAATTTATGTCATCTGTTCAGTGCATTGAGTGCACAACAAAGATCGATGAGAATCATATTGGAATCACGAGAAATTATGCACCGTAGGCAGACAAATTACGTTTTTTTATCTTTGCACGTGGACAAAATTCACATCTTGTTTTTTTAGACTAATTTGGCATCATCTCAAGTCGCACATTTTGTCATTTGAATATTCGGTGCCTAAGTCTTGTAATGTTGAAATTAATGTAATTTGCGTTATTTTCCAACTTTGTATATATAATTTACAAAAATATAAGGGAAATTAGGTTAAAATGATTTCTTTGATACAGTTCTGAGAGAGAAAAGTAAAGTTTCATAAATTTTTTATTTAAAAAAGTGTGGAACGATTTTTACTTCATATAATTTATAAAAATATAAGGGAAATTAGGTTAAAACAATTTATTTGATGCAGTTCTGAAAAGAACAGTTTCATAAATAAAAAAAAAAATAAAAAAAATGTGGAACGCTTTTTACTTCATCGAAGACGTTAAGCGTCGGCTTCGCCACTCTTCTCAGTCAGTATCATTCCAATATATGTAACCATTATAAACCATCGTTTTCATTGTGATATCCTCTGCTGGCGCGGCTTTCTGGCACTCCTAGAGTCGACGACGTCGCATACTTGTAGCCTGACACAGTGTTTGCTATATGTGGTACTCTAGGAAAATATGGTTACATATCGCGACGTCGTCTGCGTACTCGACCGTAGCTCATACACTGTGTCGCTACAAGTACGGTTCAAAGGTTCTTAAAAACTTGCATATATACTATAAAACAAGTATGAAAGCATTATCGAGAAAATAGTCAGGATTTCAGAGAAGCCTTATGACTAGCCATCTAGTGGCTGATGAGAGATTTACTAGACAACACTAGACAAAAAGGTGTTTCCTTGCGAGCGTATCACGAAAGGAATCACTCGAAATGTTAAATGCATTTTATTGGTCCTCGATATACGTAACATTTAAATTTGAGTTAGCACGGAAAACTATACGGAAGCGATTACAAAGACTATTTATTTTGATCGTTAAAAGTCACTCTACGTGACTTTGACGCAGATTTGTATAATGGCACCATTGAACTGTTATTAAATATTTTGAAATTAGAACAAATTGAGACAAATTACAGAAGGCTATACACTACACTTATAACGGCATGCGTTTAAAGGTCCAAATTTGTTATCGTTACCGTTATATCGTTATTCGTTATTAATTTTAAAAAGTAACAACTCTGATATATATAAAATAATCATTTATAAAACGTAAATTAACGATCACGGACTGTTTTTCCTAAAATGTTAATATGTGTATCATTACTGATCGAATAAATAACTAACAGAGATATTGTAAGCAACCCAACTGGCCAAATTTTATTGATCTAAAACGCTACGTTTCGACCGTGGATCCGGTCCTTTTCAAGCGCAAATACACCTCTCACAAATATATTAGTCAGACCTAACTACGCCGAATCTAAAAAACTAAACGACAAAATTTCAGTTTTTCCGCAATAAGTAAAGACAATAAAAAATCCGTAATTATACAATTAGAAACTTACATATTTGTGCGTCGGGATCAAACGATAAAATATAAAATATTCGTTAAATCTGTCATGTCTGACATGACACAAACATCTACGAAGATGCCGTTTAACGAATATTTTATATTTATCGTTTGATCTCGACGCACAAATAGGGTAGACCGGGGACAAAAGTAACAGGGTACAGTTGTAACATCGTGAATATTTCTTAAACTATAAAAGGTACGTGTGTATGACCGCGAGGCGAGATCCGCTAGATAGAGCGGCATTTGTTCCTTAGTTCATTGCCGCCCCTCGCGGAACGTGCACGTGTGCAGGAGAAGAAGTTACTTTTTTCCTTCCTGAAGTAAGTTTTCTTACGTGCATAAAATCTGAAATATTTTTTTTCTTTATGCCGAAGGTATAAGGTTTTATTTTTATATGTTTTAGTGATTATTTATGTTGATGATTTGCATAATACGATTGACTTTCATCCAGATATTTATGTAAAAAATTTACTTCGAATCATAAAATATCATTAGGGGACAATTGTAACATCAATGCCTGGGAACAGTTATAGCGTTACAATTGTCCCCATTGCTCGGGGACAACTTCAACTTAATCTAACCCTTTAAATATATATGATTATAAATAATCTTTCAGTTGAGAAAACAGTATTATTTGTTTTTGTTTGCTATAATGTAAAAATACTGATATTGTCATGTAACAAATTATTTTATCATTAAAGTTGCATTTTTTATAGAAAATTTGTAAGATTGATTACATAAACCTACTAAATAACCATTATTTTGTTTATAGATGATGTGGTACAATCGTTCCCCTCTGCTGTTACAATTGTCCCGGGGGTTGGGACGGTTGTAACAGTATTCCTCATATTCTTTAAACAATAATAACTTTTTTCCTAGTTACATTACTGAATTCAGCACAAGAAAATTTTGTAGTCAAATAAATTCTAC
Organism: Temnothorax longispinosus; assembly: GCF_030848805.1. Lineage (NCBI taxonomy): Eukaryota > Metazoa > Arthropoda > Insecta > Hymenoptera > Formicidae > Temnothorax > Temnothorax longispinosus. The sequence continues at coordinate 22,648,320 of NC_092363.1, read as the reverse complement.
ATCTAAAGGTACAGGTCTTTTTTACGTAGATATTATATTTTAACTGTTATAAAATCTTAAACTCAAAATGTTACTTTTGTCCCCGGTCTACCCTATGTAAGTTTCTAATTGTATAATTACGGATTTTTTATTGTCTTTTACTATTGCGGAGTACTGAAATTTTGTCGTTTAGTTTTTAGATTCGGCGTATTAGTTAGGTCTGACTAATTATTTGTGAGAGGTGTGTATTGCGCTTGAAAAGGACCGGATCCACGGTCGAAACGTAGCGTTTTAAATCAATAAAATTTGGCCAGTTGGGTTGCTTACAATATCTCTGTTAATTTTAATTATTTACTGGCGACTCAAATTCTCGAATAAATAACGTTAATAAATACCCCCGATAAAACCCCATTATATAATATTAATTTTATTTATCGAAACCAAACTTTAAATTAAATCTTAATTAAATTATCTCTTAATTACGAGCGATGTTTTCGTATATTTTTTTGAGAAGAAGAACGCGTACTCTTGAACCGTCTATAAAACAAATATGTGTCACGAGCGATGTCGATCTTTATTCGTTTTACAAAAATAAAAATTTAAATCTATAATACCACATATTACTTTTTCGAAATCGGCATTTCCAAATTACTCTATCTGTAAAAGGGGGAGGGGAGGAAAAGGAATGTTACATTGTCGCATTTTTAATCACGCCGTCACGTTTTCCAATCGGTCGATCGGACTTTCCAAATCCTTGCATTATGTTTGATTTAAGGATCATTGCAGATTATACATCCACCACATCAATTTAAATAAAAATTAGATATAAAGGAGCAAAGTTATTGTGTGATGCGATCTATCTATTTGTCAAGCAAGCGAAGATACTACTATAATTATAATTATGGTTGAGAAAAAAAAATTGGATATCTCGGAGCAGGTGAGAGAAGAGATATAAAATTAAAAATACTATTTTTATAGATCAAGAACGCCGTAACGCCGGACTCAATTCGCTTATTCATCCGTGGAATTGGCTCGTATCTTGCTGTTTGACTGTCGTACTGTTGATCGGTGAAGTTGATCGGTACGCTTAAATACTGGAATATTATCATTAAATTACAAGGCTTCAAAAATAACATATTTTCAAATTTCTATTTTATAACGGTTTTGCAATATAAAAGCTAAAATCTTTGTTAAAAAAAATACAAATTTAATGACTTATAATGCACTTATAAGATATTTGTTTATAAAAAAAATAAAAATATAAAAAAATTATTATTTACATAAATTTATGTCATCTGTTCAGTGCATTGAGTGCACAACAAAGATCGATGAGAATCATATTGGAATCACGAGAAATTATGCACCGTAGGCAGACAAATTACGTTTTTTATCTTTGCACGTGGACAAAATCCACATCTTGTTTTTTTAGACTAATTTGGCATCATCTCAAGTCGCACATTTTGTCATCCGAATATTCGGTGCCTAAGTCTTGTAATGTTGAAATTAATGTAATTTGCGTTATTTTCCAACTTTGTATATATAATTTACAAAAATATAAGGGAAATTAGGTTAAAATGATTTCTTTGATACAGTTCTGAGAGAGAAAAGAAAAGTTTCATAAATTTTGATTTAAAAAGTGTGGAACGATTTTTACTTCATATAATTTATAAAAATATAAGGGAAATTAGGTTAAAACGATTTATTTGATGCAGTTCTGAAAAGAACAGTTTCATAAATAAAAAAAAAAATTAAAAAAATGTGGAACGCTTTTTATTTCATCGAAGACGTTAAGGCTCCTGGATGGTCAGCCGAGAACTCTGCGTTGACGGTGGCGCCGCCACTCTCTCCTCTCACTCTCTCCAATGGAGAATTCTGTCTTGTGACATGTTGACAACCTATTTTGTCGTCCTTGCTATTTCTTTATTACTCGCTCTGTGCTTGTGCTCTAACGTTTAACGTATTCGTGAAAATCGTAAAATTGACCGAAAAGTAAGATTTGCATGCGGAAGTAACGTTTTCACCTCCTTTCGATAGTCGTTAAACGGCTGTTTTTCCCGTATGTTTAGGCTTTGTTTTATGGCTGTTTGTTTATTGTCGAGGGAAAAGGGTAGTTTTCGGTCAATTTCGGAAGTGTTCTGAAACGATCTATAGTGATGTTTTATTGAAATGTCTCTTTATTTGAAAATGGTACGGACGACAAAATTGGGTGTTTTCCTCGCCTCAATAGTGAGAATTCAATATGGCCGCGGTGACCATCCAGGAGCCTTAAGGCTCAGTCACAATGAGAAAAATAAGGAATAAGATAAAGGAATAAGGAATAAAGGAATGTCGCATCTCACTTTAGTACACGTACATTAAAGTGAGATGCAACATGCCTTATTCCTTATTCCTTTATCTTATTCCTTATTTTTCTCATTGTGACTGAGCCCTTAAGCGTCGGCTTCGCCACTCTTCTCAGTCAGTATCATTCCAATATATGTAACCATTATAAACCATCGTTTTCATTGTGATATCCTCTGCTGGCGCGGCTTTCTGGCACTCCTAGAGTCGACGACGTCGCATACTTGTAGCCTGACACAGTGTTTGCTATATGTGGTACTCTAGGAAAATATGGTTACATATCGCGACGTCGTCTGCGTACTCGACCGTAGCTCATACACTGTGTCGCTACAAGTACGGTTCAAAGGTTCTTAAAAACTTGCATATATACTATAAAACAAGTATGAAAGCATTATCGAGAAAATAGTCAGGATTTCAGAGAAGCCTTATGACTAGCCATCTAGTGGCTGATGAGAGATTTACTAGACAACACTAGACAAAAAGGTGTTTCCTTGCGAGCGTATCACGAAAGGAATCACTCGAAATGTTAAATGCATTTTATTGGTCCTCGATATGTAACATTTAAATTTGAGTTAGCACGGAAAACTATACGGAAGCGATTACAAAGACTATTTATTTTGATCGTTAAAAGTCACTCTACGTGACTTTGACGTAGATTTGTATAATGGCACCATTGAACTGTTATTAAATATTTTGAAATTAGAACAAATTGAGATAAATTACAGAAGGCTATACACTACACTTATAACGCCATGCGTTTAAAGGTCCAAATTTGTTATTGTTACCGTTATATTCGTTATTAATTTTAAAAAGTAACAACTCTGATATATATAAAATAATCATTTATAACTTTACGTAAATTAACGACTACAGATTGTTTTTCCTAACACATATGTTAAATATGTGTATGCAATTACTGATCGAATAAATAACGTTATACCCCCGATAAAACCCCATTATATAATATTAATTTTATTTATCGAAACAAACTTTACATTAAATCTTAATTAAATTATCTCTTAATTACGAGCGATGCTTTCGTATATTTTTTCCTGAGAAGAACGCGTACTCTTCAACGTCTGTAGAACAAATGTGTCACGAGCGATGTCGATCTTTATTCGTTTTACAAAAATAAAAATTTAAATCTATAATACCACATATTACTTTTTCGAAATCGGCATTTCTAAATTACTCTATCTGTAAAACGGGGAGGGGAGGAAAAGGAATGTTACATTTGTCGCATTTTTAATCACGCCGTCATGTTTTCCAATCGGTCGATCGGACTTTCCAAATCCTTGCATTATGTTTGATTTAAGGATCGTTGCAGATTATACATCCACCACATCAATTTTAATAAAAATTAGATATAAGGGAGCAAAGTTATTGTGCGATGCGATCTATCTATTTGTCAAGCAAGCGAAGATACCATTATAATTATAATTATGGTTGAGAAAAAAAAATTGGATATCTCGGAGCAGGTGAGAGAAGAGATATAAGATTAAAAATACTATTTTTATAGATCAAGAACGCCGTAACGCCGGACTCAAATTCGCTTATTCATCCGTGGAATTGGCTCGTATCTTGCTGTTTGATTGTCGTACTGTTGATCGGTGAAGTTGATCGGTACGCTTAAATACTGGAATATTATCATTAAATTACAAGCACTGAGAAAAAAATACTTGAAAATTTATTTGTAGGATATAAGGTTTATTTTACAGAAATAAATCTCTTATTTAAATACGGCGAAATAAAATTTTATTTCTAGTAAATAAACCATATATTTAATTTTTGAAATAAGTATTATTTATTACAAATAATTGTTTATTTCTTCGGCATGAGTTGTTTAACTGTAAATATTAAACTTTCTTTAATTTTTATAAATCAATATATTTCTGACAAGTAAATTAAATTTCACTAGATAACTATATATTATTTCCTCTCACAATTTAATTGTGAAGAAATCTTAGACACATTATACTTATGTGACGACCTACGCCACTCACAAAACGCATCCGCGCATTTTTAACTTGGCGGAATCATATGTACTAACATCTAGTTAGCGACGATGTTGCTATTCTCGCCTCGCAAGGGGTCTGTTTATATATTATGGCTGAATGTATTTTAAATACGAGCAACGCTTTCTATCATGCGCCGCCTAACGATGTCGTCGCGAATTAGTTGCTGGTATATATAATTCCGCCGAGTTAAAAATGCACGGATGTGTTCTGTAAGTGGCATAGATCGTCACAATTTACAACAATGGAGCAAGATTCTAATAAGTAAATTTGCAATATAAGATATTACTCATTAGAGCAAAGTGACGCCTTTCAATGTTAACACGTTAAAAACATTGATCCTCAGCCAACAAAGCAGAAAAGCAAAAGTTTATCTGTATATTGACAGCCGTCTTACTTTGCTTTAATGAGTAAGATATTATGTTGCAAACTTATTTATTAGATTCCGGCTTTATCGTTGTAAGAACTTGTTCACACGAAGCGTTTTCTGCCGCGCGATTGCTGCCGCACGTTAACGTTTGCACGAGACGTGCGCTGTCGCGAGGCGAGGTGCGACAACGCACGCGTGTACGCGAGTCGACGACGAGCGTCTATACGATACGCGCTTTGCGGCATTTTAGATCTATATACGAAATTCGCCGTCGCGCGTACGCCGTTCCGCGGGTATGCACGCGTTCTTGCACTTTGTCTCGCGATAACATGCGACTCATGCGAACGTTGACACACGGCGGCAATCGCGCGGCATCCGCGAGACAGAAACGCCTCGTGTGAACAGGCTCTAAATGTAATGTGTCTATATAAGATTGTTTCACTTTGTCTTTCACTTTTCGAACTAAACAGTTCAACTTAAAACACTGTACACTCAACATAAATCACAGACTGTCACCACAGAACGACAACGCACCGCGCCACGACCACCACTAGTCAGCCATATTGCACGATGTGAATCAGTAAGCTAGAAATTTAAGTTTGATCCAAACAAGTGAGCATTTGTTTCCAAGACGTAAATTTAGTTTCCGGAAATAAATGTCAATTTCTCTATAAATCCTATTCTATTATAACCAAGTATTTTGTTGCTATAAAAAATGTAAGTTTGCCGCAAGTAGATTTATTTTTCCAGCTATAAATAAATAAAATTTTTTTACAATTAATAAGAAAAATTAGGCATATTTCACAGAAATGTATATTCTGTCATCATAATCAAATTTTTTATAGCCAACAAATATCGAAGAAAATATCACAAATAACATTTGTTTCTGAATATTTCGACTTTTTTCTCTCAGTGAGGCTTCAAAAATAACATATTTTCAAATTTCTATTTTATAACGGTTTTGCAATATAAAAGCTAAAATCTTTGTTTAAAAAAATACAAATTTAATGACTTATAATGCACTTATAAGATATTTGCTTATAAAAAAAATAAAAATATAAAAAAATTATTATTTACATAAATTTATGTCATCTGTTCAGTGCATTGAGTGCACAACAAAGATCGATGAGAATCATATTGGAATCACGAGAAATTATGCACCGTAGGCAGACAAATTACGTTTTTTTATCTTTGCACGTGGACAAAATCCACATCTTGTTTTTTTAGACTAATTTGGCATCATCTCAAGTCGCACATTTTGTCATCCGAATATTCGGTGCCTAATGCGCGATTTTGTAGAAAAAATCGATATCGAAAGAATCGATAAAAACGAAAAAAATCGATACTAAATAATCGATTGTTGCAAAAAAAATCAAAGAAGCGATATATCGATAAATATCGATTGTTTTAAAAAAAATCGAAAAATTGATATATCAATTATATATATATATATTTTTTTAAATATTTACAAACGGCAATCAAAAACTAAAAAAGAGAACCGTTTAAAAAACTAAATTATTTTTATAATTTTTTAATATTAAGTGTTAATTTAACATTGTATTAATTTAACACCTACATAAAATGGTATTTGAAAAGAAATCAATTTTTTGATATAAAGTTCATTTTATTTTCATCGCTAAACAATTTTAAATATTTTAGAAAAATTTTTTGTTATTTGTCTATCGTTTTATCATTTCCTTAGCAATCTTACCATATATTTCTTCAGCTAATTTGAATTAGTAGATTTGAGACTGCCGTTTGTAAATTAAAAGAAAAACAATTAATTATTTCCGATAGTAGAAGGAAATATGTATAATTAAGGTCCATGACAAAGTAAGTGTGCCCATGACAAAATTCATACTTGACTTGACTCGTACTCACTTAGAAAATCATAAATTTGAAATAAAAAAATCAAACAGCAGATTCAAGGTCACCAATATAAAAAGCAGAATAAAGGAAAAGAAGAATTATGCCAGTATATATTTCTTTTTAATGAATAAGTACATAGTACAGTGTTTTTGTTAAAAAAAAACCAACAAATGTCTGAAGTGCAAATGTAATGTTCACATTGCACATTGTATAAAAATAAACATTGCACACATTGCACATTGTATAAAAATAAACATTGCACACATTGCAAAAATAAACATTGCACACATTGCACATTGTATAAAAATAAACCGAGAATAATAAGAATCTAAGAATATATATAAGTCAAAGTAACAGTAATATATATAAGTAAGTAAGTAAGTAAGTTAAGTTATATAAGTAAGTTAAGTTATATAAGTAAGTTAAGATAAGTAAGTAAGGTAAATAATATATATAAGTAAAATAAAAAAATTGGGAATGAATAATGAGAGTCTAGATGCAGAAAAATTCTTCATCCCAATTTCCATTCTTCTTTTGAAAGAGATCCCAGAAATAAGAGTCGATTCAAGTGCTCACCCGTTAATAGATTTCTCTCATTGCTCTTGATGTCACCAGCCTCGGAAAATTTCCTTTCTGATGGTACAGAGGTACTAATAATACTGATGTATCGAATTGCCAGTTCGTACAGCGTTGGAAACAAATGCTTTAAGGATTTCCAATGTTGAAATGGATCGTAATGTCGAGCAATTACCGATTGCTTTAAATATTGTCTTAATTCATGGGTAAGATGTTCATCGTCCGTACTCTCATCAGTACACTTTGCCACCATATCGTCATGAGCCTTCCAAATAGTTTCATTAGAGTCTCGTTGAACTGCAGATCTTTTTTCTTGAATTTTTTTCACACCAATCGATTTCATTTCTTTATTGATTCGTTCCACAGCAGCAGCTGCTGCACGGGCATTTTGAAAATCGATTCGTTTGAATCGTGGATCAAGTATTGTAGGAACCGCGAGAATCATATTATTTTCAACATTTTTAAATTTATCTAGAATCGATGAAAGGAGCTTTTTCTGAAATTGACTACCGTTATTTGTTAAAGGTTTAACTTGTTCAATTGATAGTGTCATACAGTGAATGATTGGTATAATAGTACTGCAAGTAGGATATTTGCTGCCACTGATTTCCTTAATGACACATTCAATTGGTTTCATGAGAGACACGAGTTCCTGTAGGACTTCAATTTGGCTATAAGTTAGCATATCTGGAATGTCTGATCTTTTGCATTTCAAAGTAACTGCATGAACGTACTGCTCCAGAGCGAGAAATCCCTCTAACATGTAAAGAGTGGAATTCCAGCGAGTCGGAACATCGAGAATAAATTTCAAGACGGTTCCCTCTGTCTTCCCATCAGATATTTGTAACCGTTTTAACTCATCTGTAGCCACAACACTTCTTCTGATAAGCATGACAATTTTCTTTACTGTAGCAATAATATCGTTGATCTCTGGCATATCCTTTAATACTTTAGGTACAAGATGAGACAAAAAATGAGCAAAACACCAGATATGTCTTTCAGGGCCCACAACATTATGTACAGCAGCTTTAATATTTGCTGCTCCATCACTGGTGATTGCCATAATTTTTTTTCGATTTAATTTAAAATTATCAATGACAGAATTGAGACACTTCGTGAGGTACTCTGCTGTATGATTTGTATGCAGCGGAAAGACTCCCAAACATCCATTTTTTATTACAAGATCTTCAGACAGGTAATGAATGGTGACACCCAGATAGCTTTGGAAAGTGCAGTCTGTCCAATTATCACATGTTAAAGTATAGGACAAAGCTTTTTCAAGAGTGGATTTATAACATTCTTTTGCTCCAACATAGCGATTATCCATTAATTTAGTTAGAGTCTTTCGATCAGGTATATGATAAAATGGAGCTAGTATTTTCATCAAAACATTGAAACCTTCTCTATTAACTATGGATAGTGGTTCTTTGTCTTTGGCGATCATAAACATTAGTGCTACAGTAATTTTGTCAGACCGTGCTCCTCCTTCTGAAAATGATAAACGAGCATTCGACCATTTGACTAACCTACTTATTAATTGTTTAAAATTTGTTACAAACCTGCGAAAAAATTTACCCTCTCAAAGGCTTCGTCGATTCGGGGTAACTTGTTCTTCTGAAACGAATTTTAATATATTTTTTTATTATGTATTAAAAATTAGGACTGTTACTTTTCCGAAGCTTCGAAGCTTTGAAGGAACGATGTTTCGAAGGATCGGAGCTTCGAAGGTTTTCGAAGGAACGAAGGAATCTTCGAAAGAACGAAGCATCGAAGGTTCGAAGTTTAAAAAAAAATGTGTTAAATCGTAAACTATCACATTTATGCCTCATTTTTTCTAGTTACAGCGTCTGTGATGTATAGTAAAGTAGAAAAAATGAAGCATATAAATGTGATAGTTTACAATTTAACACATTTTTGGAAACTTTGAACCTTCGAAGCTTCGTTTCTTCGAAATTCTTCAAAGCTTCGATCTTTCGAAACTTCGTTCCTTCGAAGATTCCTTCGTTCCTTCGAAGCTTTGAAGTTATCAAACTTCGATAAAAAGTAGTAGGCTTATTAAAAATCATTATTACCTTTGATGCCAATTTTCGTTTAAGCGGCGGATCATCTTCATCTCTAGCTGTTGATTCATCACTACTAGATTCAGATGTATTATCTCTGTTATTCTTTAATACATCAGAGCACAATAATCGATGATTTCTGGACAAATGTGATTTTAAATTCGTTGTCCCACCACAATGCTTAACTTTAACATTGCAAATGGTGCATACAGCACCTTTATCATCCTTGCCTTTAAAATAGGCCCATACAGAACTTTTTTTCCTGATACTGTAAATAATATAACTATGCTTATCAAATTGAAACTCATAGTTTTTAAATGTGTAAGTAGAAACTTGCACATTGCTTCCTCATAGTTTTTAAATATGCAAGTAGAAACTTGTACATTGCTTTCTCATAGTTTTTAAGTGTGCAAGTGGAAACTTGTACATTGCTTTCCCATGAATTAATTGCAATTTTTACCTTGAATTAATCCTCTCCACAACTAATTCCGTTTCATTCTCAAGACTTTTAGAATTTACGACATTGGCATTAGAACATTCGTTGTTGGACTTGGAAGATGGACCTGCTGCTGATATATCATGTACTTGATGTACTTCGTGATGAGAGTTTACTGCATTGCATGACGTCACTGATTCTATGTCACATGCATGAGAAACCAGGGGACTCTTGTTCCCAGCATGTGGTTGCGTTGGCAATGGCATCATAACTGGTGTGCTGTAATAAAATAGGGAAGGAATTTGAAATTATAGAAAATGAATTGGAAATCCTAAGCCAGTTGCAGTAATTATTCTGATAAACTTACTAATCAATATCGTCAATCGATCGGTACAAAACATCGACAGCAGGGTTCCACTCTTTAACTTTTAGATTGTACATTTTTTGGATAAACTCCCAAGTCACTTTGTTATCATCTGAAATTATCATTTCAATATTACATAACAATCAGTTAAAAATATTTGATAACATATTAATTGTATTTATATATAAATTCATGAAAAAGGCACGTACGTTTCAATTGAAGATATTTAAGACTGGTCAATCCTTTTTCAGCGAAGGAAGGCTGTTCGTTAATACGAAAATAAATTGTATATACAGGATCTGTTGGATAAAAAGAAATGATAAATGAGACTAAATTTGACTTGTCAAATTCAATCAAATTCGATAATGATAAAGAGATAATTCGAAAATAATCTTTGGCCAGTGATAAAACAATATAAAACTTTTTATTGTCGGCCTCTCTGACTGGCAATAATTTAATAATTTAATGTTTAACGATGACTCGTAATGTTATAATGTTCGACGAACATTGATCTATAATTAGCTTGATAAGGACCCAAAATAGAGGTCGAAACGTTGTTATAATTATTAAATTATTGCCAGTCAGGCCGACAATAAAAAGTTTTATATAAAGAGATAAGTTCGACGATGAGTTGTTTAAGTGAACTTAGAATTTTCAAATTACTTCGCACAATAGATCTGTTAAAAAAAGAATATAACTAATTTACATCTTACCTTCGTCTTCATCATACATTTTCATGTATATGTCTATCCACAAAGTAGAGTGAAAAAACTTTTGTATGCATGCAGCAGCAGCACTCGTCGGTTCTTCGTTGCAACGGAATAATTCCACCCGAATTCCCGATTGGCGACCGTTTTGCGATGTATCTGCGTCTTCTTCTTCTTATTTAACAATTTAACTTCTGATCTGCGACACAACGACACAACTCACGGATCCTGCATGCCTAACGTTCGACCGACGCAAAACAGATCCTTGTCCTCCTCCTCGAATTTGATGGAATTCTGATTCTGGTCTTTCAAGTTCTCGTCCGAGTGCAAGACAAGCGAATCTAGCCGTGGGCAATCTGGAGGTACCACTTCGCCGTCAATCGGCGGCGTCGCGGCGTCGGTTCCTCGTTCTCCGTCGTCAACGCAGCAACGTCCTGCTTGCTCTCCTTTTTCTCGAGAGTCTTTTGTCTACAGAAGGTCGGCAGACTGCTGGCTGGGTGGCTTCTTCAAATTTCAAATTTCTCGCGTGTCGCAGGTCGCAGTACCATATATGTTTATGGTTCCAGCACACCAGCGCGATTCGTGACGCGCGATATCCAATGAGCGTACTGTTTTTCCGGAAAAACAGTACGCTCATTGCGTCGCGAATTGCGCTAGGGCCCTATTCTCGAATCGTTTTCATGAAACTCGCATGCGAAATTCAATGCTTTTCAAATAGAAAGTCGCATATCGCATACGAAAATTATTAGAGCAGGCTCGAGAATACGGTCCCTGGTGTGCTGGAGCTATTACGCGTATCAAATAATAGTAAATAACTAGCCGCTTCGACGAGCTTCGATGCCTTCGATTGGCTTCAGCTTCGCAGACAGTAGCAATCAAACGTGATTGGCTCTTACTTCTAGAACCAACAATTACACTATTTGCACTAATAGCGAAAACAAACTTAGCTTATCAAAAGAATAATATGTGAAAAATCGATATTCACAAAAAAAACCGAATATTGATATATCGGATTGCAAAAACATTGGGCAGTAATAACCGATAAAATCGATAAAAAAATCGGATGTTTCGATTAACAACATCGCGCATCTCTACTTGTAATGTTGAAATTAATGTAATTTGCGTTATTTTCCAACTTTGTATATATAATTTACAAAAATATAAGGGAAATTAGGTTAAAATGATTTCTTTGATACAGTTCTGAGAGAGAAAAGAACAGTTTCATAAATTTTTTATTTAAAAAAATGTGGAACGATTTTTACTTCATATAATTTATAAAAATATAAGGGAAATTAGGTTAAAACGATTTTTTTGATGCAGTTCTAAAAAAAAAATAAAAAAATGTGGAACGCTTTTTACTTCATCGAAGACGTTAAGCGTCGGCTTCGCCACTCTTCTCAGTCAGTATCATTCCAATATATGTAACCATTATAAACCATCGTTTTCATTGTGATACCCGCGGCTGCTGGGACACCTAGAGTCGACGACGTCGCATACTTGTAGCCTGACACAGTGTTGCTATATGTGGTACTCTAGGAAAATATGGTTACATATCGCGACGTCGTCTGCGTACTCGACCGTAGCTCATACACTGTGTCGCTACAAGTACGGTTCGAAGGTTCTTAAAAACTTGCATATATACTATAAAACAAGTATGAAAGCATTATCGAGAAAATAGTTAGGATTTCAGAGAAGCCTTATGACTAGCCGTCTAGTGGCTGATGAGAGATTTACTAGACAACACTAGACAAAAAAGTGTTTCCTTGCGAGCATATCACGAAAGGAATCACTCGAAATGTTAAATGCATTTTATTGGTCCTCGATATACGTAACATTTATATTTGAGTTAGCACGGAAAACTATACGGAAGCGATTACAAAGACTATTTATTTTGATCGTTAAAAGTCACTCTACGTGACTTTGACGCAAATTTGTATAATGGCACCCTTGAACTGTTATTAAATATTTTGAAATTAAAACGATTGAGACAAATTACAGAAGGCTATACACTACACTTATAACGGCATGCGTTTAAAGGTCCAAATTTGTTATCGTTACCGTTATTCGTTATTCGTTATTAATTTTAAAAAGTAACAACTCTGATATATATATAAAATAATCATTTATAAATTTACGTAAATTAACGACCACAGACTGTTTTTCCTAACACATGTTAAATATGTGTATACAATTACTGATCGAATAAATAACGTTATACCCCCGATAAAACCCCATTATATAATATTAATTTTATTTATCGAAACAAACTTTACATTAAATCTTAATTAAATTATCTCTTAATTACGAGCGATGTTTTCGTATATTTTTTCCTGAGAAGAACGCGTACTCTTCAACCGTCTGTAGAACAAATGTGTCACGAGCGATGTCGATCTTTATTTGTTTTACAAAAATAAAAATTTAAATCTATAATACAACATCCCAGGTAGCAATTAATGTCTAAAAGACATCATAAAGACATCTTTAAGATTTCTGGCATCTTAAAGACATCTTTACGACGTCTTTTAGACATTAATGCTACCTGGGATATTACTTTTTCGAAATTGGCATTTCTAAATTACTCTATCTGTAAAAGGGGGAGGGGAGGAAAAGGAATGTTACATTTGTCGCATTTTTAATCACGCCGTCACGTTTTCCAATCGGTCGATCAGGCTTTCCAAATCCTTGCATTATGTTTGATTTAAGGATCATTGCAGATTATACATCCACCACATCAATTTAAATAAAAATTAGATATAAAGGAGCAAAGTTATTGTGCGATGCGATCTATCTATTTGTCAAGCAAGCGAAGATACTACTATAATTATAATTATGGTTGAGAAAAAAAAATTGGATGTCTCGGAGCAGGTGAGAGAAGAGATATAAGATTAAAAATACTATCTTTATAGATCAAGAACGCCGTAACGCCGGACTCAAATTCGCTTATTCATCCGTGGAATTGGCTCGTATCTTGCTGTTTGATTGTCGTACTGTTGATCGGTGAAGTTGATCGGTACGCTTAAATACTGGAATATTATCATTAAATTACAAGGCTTCAAAATTAACATATTTTCAAATTTCTATTTTATAACGGTTTTGCAATATAAAAGTTAAAATCTTTGTTAAAAAAAAATACAAATTTAATGACTTATAATGCACTTATAAGATATTTGCTTATAAAAAAAATAAAAATATAAAAAAATTATTTTTTACATAAATTTATGTCATCTGTTCAGTGCATTGAGTGCACAACAAAGATCGATGAGAATCATATTGGAATCACGAGAAATTATGCACCGTAGGCAGACAAATTACGTTTTTTTTATCTTTGCACGTGGACAAAATCCACATCTTGTTTTTTTAGACTAATTTGGCATCATCTCAAGTCGCACATTTTGTCATCCGAATATTCGGTGCCTAACTTGTAATGTTGAAATTAATGTAATTTGCGTTATTTTCCAACTTTGTATATATAATTTACAAAAATATAAGGGAAATTAGGTTAAAATGATTTCTTTGATACAGTTCTGAGAGAGAAAAGAACAGTTTCATAAATTTTTTATTTAAAAAAATGTAGAACGATTTTTACTTCATATAATTTATAAAAATATAAGGGAAATTAGGTTAAAACGATTTATTTGATGCAGTTCTAAAAAAAAAATAAAAAAAATGTGGAACGCTTTTTACTTCATCGAAGACGTTAAGCGTCGGCCTTCGCCATTCTTCTCAGTCAGTATCATTCCAATATATGTAACCATTATAAACCATCGTTTTCATTGTGATACCCTCTTCCATAGGCGCGGCTGCAGGCACTCCTAGAGTCGACGACGTCGCATACTTGTAGCCTGACACAGTGTTGCTATATGTGGTACTCTAGGAAAATATGGTTACATATCGCGACGTCGTCTGCGTACTCGACCGTAGCTCATACACTGTGTCGCTACAAGTACGGTTCGAAGGTTCTTAAAAACTTGCATATATACTATAAAACAAGTATGAAAGCATTATCGAGAAAATAGTCAGGATTTCAGAGAAGCCTTATGACTAGCCATCTAGCGGCTGATGAGAGATTTACTAGACAACACTAGACAAAAAAGTGTTTCCTTGCGAGCGTATCACGAAAGGAATCACTCGAAATGTTAAATGCATTTTATTGGTCCTCGATATACGTATCATTTAAATTTGAGTTAGCACGGAAAACTATACGGAAGCGATTACAAAGACTATTTATTTTGATCGTTAAAAGTCACTCTACGTGACTTTGACGCAGATTTGTATAATGGCACCCTTGAACTGTTATTAAATATTTTGAAATTAAAACGATTGAGACAAATTACAGAAGGCTATACACTACACTTACAACGGCATGCGTTTAAAGGTCCAAATTTGTTATCGTTACCGTTATTCGTTATTAATTTTAAAAAGTAACAACTCTGATATATATATAAAATAATCATTTATAACTTTACGTAAATTAACGACTACAGACTGTTTTTCCTAACACATGTTAAATATGTGTTAGGAATGTATACAATTACTGATCGAATAAATAACGTTATACCCCCGATAAAACCCCATTATATAATATTAATTTTATTTATCGAAACAAACTTTACATTAAATCTTAATTAAATTATCTCTTAATTACGAGCGATGCTTTCGTATATTTTTTCCTGAGAAGAACGCGTACTCTTCAACCGTCTGTAGAACAAATGTGTCACGAGCGATGTCGATCTTTATTCGTTTTACAAAAATAAAAATTTAAATCTATAATACAACATATTACTTTTTCAAAATCGGCATTTCTAAATTACTCTATCTGTAAAAGGGGGAGAGGAGGAAAAGGAATGTTACATTTGTCGCATTTTTAATCACGCCGTCACGTTTTCCAATCGGTCGATCGGACTTTCCAAATCCTTGCATTATGTTTGATTTAAGGATCATTGCAGATTATACATCCACCACATCAATTTTAATAAAAATTAGATATAAGAGAGCAAAGTTATTGTGCGATGCGATCTATCTATTTGTCAAGCAAGCGAAGATACCATTATAATTATAATTATGGTTGAGAAAAAAAAATTGGATATCTCGGAGCAGGTGAGAGAAGAGATATAAGATTAAAAATACTATCTTTATAGATCGAGAACGCTGTAACGTCGAACTCAAGTTCGCTTATTCATCCGTGGAATTGGCTCGTATCTTGCTGTTTGATTGTCGTTGTACTGTTGATCGGTACGGCGGTCGTGGAAAGATTGGACGCGGAGATCGAAGCCGCGATCGCCTCCAGGTCCTCCTTAGGTAGATTCTCCACGAGCCAGCTATCGATCACAGGCACGTTCTCCTCATTCCATTTAGTCTCCTGATTAATGACCCTGAGTGCCTTCTTGATGATGGCGTCTGCCGATTCAAATTCGTCTTTGTGATCGATATAGAACTTGGTCACCATATCGTAGCCCTCCTGCGTGTTGAACGACGACGTGGCGAAATTGACGATGCCGTCCCAGAGGAAGGTCTTGTTCCCGAATTGCTCCTTCACGGTGTACCAATGCTCGAGCAGGAAGTTGAACAGGGTTTTGTAGCCGGTCGCGCTGCCGGTCATCATACTGAAGATCAGGTGGATGTCCGCGTCCGTGAAATTCTCATTCCGGTCCAGCACGGATACTTGCAGCAGTCTGATGCGGCGACGCGAAACCGAAGCGATATTAATATTTATTTATTATTAACGTATTTATTCATTTGCTCAAGGAAATTATCTCGTCTGTCTTACGAAGAATATAGTCGAACAAATTTAATTTGCATTAACAAGACAAACACTTGCGTTTAATTTTTTCTTATTCAAATAGCGTACGTATTCGAACTTTTAAGTGATCCATTTTACTTAAACGGCGCGAGCTCTGTTTAAGTAAAATGGATCATTTAACTAAGCTCGCCGGGAACGACGAGGAAAATAGTCCTCGAGAACTTCGAGAAAATTGCATTTAACGACTTGTTTGATTGTATGCTATGAGAAAGAGGATTTATTTAAAGCTGAAAGCTCTGTATATTTTGAATACCGTAAATTTTGTGATACTATACCGACCTTTCGATCTTGTTTGCATCCTTCGGACACCCGGCGAGGGTCTTCAGTAGGTAGGTGCGCTCGTTTTGCTTCCTAGCCAGACTGGTCTTTGGGAAATTTATGACGCGCTGCAGTCCGAACTCCCATTCCTCGTCGGTGCCCCATTTGAACACGGGGCAGAGGAATTTATTGGCGACCCTGCAAAGTGTCATTCTTATGAGTTCGTTAATAATGCTTTCCGTTATCGATAAAACGTAGATTTTTTTAACAAGTATATTTAAAACACTTTAATTAAACTACGTGAACTGAAATGGTTGAGTATGCATATGGTAAATTTCTCGAGTAATTAAATTAATTAACCCTAGGTATATACACATTTATTTTTCGCATACGTAGATGACACACTGGGGTCTGGAAAACTCCCGCTACATTTTTCATTAGAACTTTTGAGAAAATGATCGTATTTTGATTGCCTTTGTTATCTTCAGATCGTAAATAAACTGAAAAATATGTACGTCTATTCAGAATTAGACTAAAATTATAATAAATACTAATAAACACGTGTGAAAAATTGTAATCACCAAGTGTAGAGAAAACGTCATTTTGCTCTAATTGCTTAAAAAATTAATATTTTTTTTGCTAATAGAGATAATCAAGAAAACTTTGCAGATTTTGAAAGAGCACATTTCAAAGTACAAAAAAAAAAAAAACAATTTGCCGTTTAAATACTGAAATATTATCATTAAAATTACAAGGCTCCAAAAATAACAAATTTTCAAATTTCTGTTTTATAATGCACATATTTGCTTATAAAAAGAAAAAAAATACAAAATATAAAAAAATCAATCATTTACATAGATTACGTCATCTGTTTAGTGCATTGAGTGCACAACAAAGTTCGATGAGAATCAAAACAGATTTACTTTAGGTGTTAATTATTGCAGAACCAACAAATAACTGATTGCTTTGGCAGTTGCTAGCTATTGAAGAAACTTCAAATTTTTTTTACAATGCGAATCTACCCCCCCTCCTCCCTATTTATTTATTCTCTACCAATGGTAGAGTTTCAAAATTTAACCGGGGTCCCGGAGACCCCAGTGTGTACCTAGGGTTAATTGTTTGAGTCATAATTCGCTTTTTGACGATTTTGGACACTGACGGGTTTCCTTTATCCGGCTCCTCGTCGGTCAACCATTTTTTGAATTGATCCCTGGCTTCCTTAACGCAAGGTTCGTATCCAGCACGGCAAAGGAAGTTCTGCATAAGACCGCGCATGTGAGTTCTCCAGGAAGGTTCATTAGGTTTTGGATTATCTCCAAGTTGCAAGTAGAGAGGCTTCAATAAGTTTCGAATGTATGCCTAAAATTAAGTATATTTCATTTAATTACTTATCAAGGCGCAAAATGTGATGCTTTTAGTGAATAAATTGAAGTCGGAAACTGGATATATATGAAATAATGAATTTTAAAACATAATAATAAAAAAAATAGGAAAAGAAGAAGAAAGGAGACTAAAGTTAATAAAGCAAATGTGTACACATGTGCTAGTTAACATTTACTGAGTTTACTAGTATTGTGCGAAATATGGTGCTACGTTTAATTTCGGGTGATCGATATATAATATATAAACGTTCGATACTGTCAACACCGATTGTGTCTACTGCGAATTCTGCTAACGTTAACATATGGATACTATCTACACCTACTCTATTTTGCCACTTAACGTTGGTATTGAATATTTATTACTTTATTGAATCAGTAAAAAATAACGTTTTTTCTCACCTCAAATTTTAAATATACGTCCAAGCCCTCGATCCGCCGACCGACATGATGAATCATTGTGAATACCGGTTCCCAAACCACGTGGTTCTTTTCTTCCTTGAGGAAGAGAGTCATGTTCATCGCGATGCCGAAGCACAGCTCGCCGGCGTACGCCAAGTTCCACGCGTCGTGCAGAAGCTTCGCCCTGGTTAATGGAGGTATCTTTTCACGATTTGGCCCTCGCAGATATTGCGACAACATCTTCCAGTTGCACGAGTCGTAATTCACCGGGAACATTCCTGCGAAGAAATATTACTAATTGTTAAAAAGAAAAAGATAATTTTTTGCGTTTTTGCGACATACGATATCTGTAAATATCTTGATTTAATCTATGATAATAAATTTTTCTTAAATATTTGAAGCTGTAACATTTATAGGATATATCAGAGAAATTAAATGACAATTGTAATATATATAAAAATGTAAAATGTAATATATCGAAACAGAAATCATTGTTTTAATCAATACCATTAATGTTGCAATTTGCCGTTAAAAAAATTACAAAAAATATCCACCTACCTATTTCTTCGGGATTGACAATAATAAAATTATTTTTGTTGGTGATGTCTGTGATAGTGAAATTCTTCGGTACGGTTTCTTTTTTCAGCCATACGGTCGGTTTGGTATTGTTAAAGTTTAATTTATCTTGTGCCTGCATCACGATCGGGATGTCCCACTGATATGACACTTTGGCCGTCGATTGCGGTGGTATATCTCTCAGATAGACTTTCTAGAAACGCGAACAAGATATTATGAAAGTGGATATACACACAATAAGAATTTTTTTAAATTTTATTTTTTAGGAAAAATTTAAATTAAAATTTTCACATATTATTGTCTTTTTATCTACCATAAGTATTTATGTAAATAATTATGTGTAAAATAAAGTGACAAAATATTTAATAAATTTGAAATAAGATAATCTAAAAATTTTTTAATTTAATGTACTAGATAAGAATTTTATAATATACTAGATAACCAACAATTTAATAATATAATTATAATCCAAAAATATAAAGGTCTACCAATGGGCGAATTTCACGAGCATTCGCAAATTAAATCTGTTATATATTTTATATTTTTGTTGAACAAATTTCGTTACGCAAATTACATGGAAATTACGACTTCTTCTAACTAATTTATGTGTTTCTATAGAAGCGAGGCGTCTGCAAGTATTGCGCAACACACGTATGTAACGCAACTAAACGCATTAATCCTTGATTTTACTATTGCTTTGAAACGATGCGATTATTGTAACGCGTGTCGCTTCGGAGATTAAACATGCTTGTTAATGTAATCAGTTAACAAGCATTATTTCTTTATGCCCAAGCTTATTAACGCTCATATTTCTTCTGCGGAAAACAACATATTTTGTTTCGGATAAGAAAACAGTGCATTTTACAATTAACTTAATAGTTGCGCATAATCATGTAATAATATTTTATATTATTATTTAAAGTAAAATATACGTTAATGTTTTTATCAAAATTACATCTTTATTTATTCTAGCATATACGCATTTTACTTTTAAATTTCTTAAATAATAAATGAAGTATTGAATAATTTCTTCATTAATTTTATTCAATAAAGGCATTCAGCATAATAGAATCAGTATTACTGATCTCGCATTACTCTTTGTTAATTCTCGCCATTGAAACAAATGTAACTTCCGTTGACGAGAGGAATGCTTCAACCGCGAGTAAATAGCATATACGTGGCCATCTTCGTTGCTTTATCTGTGCGAAAATCGCGTCTGCCTTCCCGCGTCGCGCGTCCTTGCAGGAAATAACGCTTTACCTGAGTCCAGCTTACCTGAGTAAGATTAATTTTTCCAGTTTCGTAATCGCGAATGACCGTGACCAACGGCACTCTGTCCCGATTGATCCACGAAGCGGCGATGCCGTTGATGGTCAGACCTGGTGGCAGATTGTTCGTCTCGTTCGCCACGTCGTTCAGATAAGTGAAGATATCATTGGCGAAAAAGGTTCTGTGATCTCTAAACATGAAAGGCGATATTTCGAGATATATAGAGTCTGCGAACGATCTGTTGTGAAGAAAAATAGTCGGGAAGCAGTGCGTAACAAAAATAACTTGAAAAAAATCTCAATTGCTTTGAACAATTCTCAATTGCTTACGCAAACTTCGATAAAAACTTAAAAACTTAATTTACTTCTGTATTATGGAAAGGCGGAAGTTTGGTTTTATGTAAAAACGCTAAATTGTCGAATCTAATTGTAGAATCTGCTTCCCAACTAATTGATGGAGGCAATTACTACTCTTTCGATTGCTGATGGAAGAAATTTCTCAAGCTCCTCTGGAACAAGTCGCGCCCAAGAGTGTAATTAAGCATTCGGAAAACCAACTCGGCTGTAAAATTCAGAAGGTGAAATAATTAGTTTCATTAATTTATATAATCACCCAAGATTTTAATTTTACTTGAATTAAATACACAATTATTTGTCAGTAATTATTTTCTTTTTTATATTGTTATTTCTGTTTATAATTAAATTTTCTTTTTATATTGTGATGCAAACTTTTTCCTCGAATGTTAGCTTCGTGAGTAATATATAAATTATAATATACTTTTCATCGTTTTATAAAAGTACTTAATTATTGTAATTTATTTTAATTACCTTTTGTCCATGTTGCTTCTTGCCTGATGCCAGCCACTCTTGAGAAAGGTGCCGTTTGCGCAAATTCGTAATATAGAGGATACAACATCGTCATCGGCCATTTTCCTTGCGTCTCGTTTGGATTGAGCTGTTCAAAATACATAATTAGTTTCTCTGGAATTAACGATATCGCGATTTTTATTATAAAAATGTAACAAACACAGAGTTTATAATATAACAATATTTTATAATAATTACGAAACTGCTTCTTTAATATATTTACAATCGTAAAAAAAAGACATCACTATACAATTAAAAATAAAATCGCAGACTTACATCGATTGTCGCCATGGATGCCAAGAACGAGTTAAGAGCTTTGTTAATCGGCGCGTCGTTTCGCTGGTACGGTGTAACGGATTGACCGATCCATTGGTAGAGAAGCTCGTACGTAGTGGTCCAGATCAGAGAGCTGCTGAGTTCACTTTCCCTGAAAGAAGATATTTTATTTTATACATGCCACTTCGCAGAGGTGTAGAATTATCCTTGTATTAGAATTGTATATACTTGAAGAACATGAGACCCCAATTGTCGGAAGCTTTGGAAATGCTGTAAAGCGGAATCGCCATTACGTCCAATTTCGGTAAGCCGATGGAGCTGTTGAAGTAATCTTGTAAATAATTCACAATTTTTACAACTTTGTTGGGAACATTAACCAGCGACTCCATGAATTCTTTACGGCCCCAAACCTTCACCTGCAGCTTCATTCCATCCATCTCGTTAACTTCATTTGTCGGCTCGATGTTTTGCAGATCCGAGATCATGAGGGCGAATTGATTCGTCGACATTCGAGGTGTCTCCGCGAACTCTTCCTCGATCTTGTCGGACGACTCGTGTCGAGAACTTAAAAGAAGACAAAAATTAAAAGTAATATTTAATTATCAGTAGACTGGATCCAAAACTGAAGTTAACAATTTATAAAACTCAAGTGATATTTTTTTTACACTTGGAAATCGATGCAGCCCGGCGTAATGGGAGTGAAAAAGTTCGATATTAATGTCTTCGGTATACGTACATTACCGGCGTGTTCGTGAGTGCCGTTAAGCCTTTAGGATACGATACAGTCAGCTTGAAAGTCGATTTATAGGGTGGCTCGTCCATGCAGGGGAACATCTTCTGCGCGTTGTCTAACTGTAAGTAAGTGGCGATGAAGGGGCTGAAAAATGAGAAGAAAGATAAGTAACGTAAACTTCATTGTCATTCTCACTGCGTTATTCCGTTATTTACAAAAAATCTCTTTATATTCTTTTCAAAAAAATGTTCTATTACCATACAAACGTCTTTAAATTTTTGTAAATTATGAATTACATGCTGTTATTTGGCGAAAAATTCGAAGCACGCCGTCGTCTGTTGATTGTATATAATTTTCAAGTTTAATCTTGAAATTTAATAAAAAAATTGTTACTGTACTTACTGTTTTCGACCGTCGGAATCCAAGTACGCGCTTTTATATAGGCCAGTAGTCTCGTTAAGTGTAAGATTCCCAAGATACGTGATGTCGACTTCGCAGGAAGTTCCTTCCTTCAGCATTTGTTCCAGATGAATAATGTACCAAGATTTCTTACTCTGCCGCTCGGTCCTTGCGATATTAAAGTACTCATCTGGCGTCCTGTGTCACATGTCAAACATTGACAGAATGTGAGATTTTATTAGGATTTCGAAGCTCATTGTTATAAACAAACAAATTATAAGGAAATGTATTTGAGTTTTGCTATTATCATTATATGAGAATGCAACTAGTAACAATAATTACTAGAATTCTAGTTGAGAGAAATTATTAGAATTATTAGGAATTATAAGAATTGCTGCTGTAAAAATGCGTACACTTTGCGCAAAAAGTTAAATCACTAAATAGCATTTTATATTTAAACTACGAAATTTTTGTGTTAGTTTAATTATGTGTTAGTTTAATTATTTCATCTGCTTACGCTTCATCAGTCGGTGATTTAATTAGTCTGATGGTGACTAATGAAATCTCAAGATTCGGATGGATGTTCAATGTTATTCTGTCGCTGATATCGTACGCGGTGAAATTGATCTTGACACGACCGTTAAACCGATTGCTCTCGATGAAGGGTATTTTGATATCCACGTGGTAACTGGTCGGCCTAACTTCGTTAGGTAATCTATACTGACGCATTTTCGTGTAGTAGATATCGTTCAGGTCGATACTGCGCTTCCATCGGCCCTGCGATCAAACGAGCAATTTTTTTTATATCCGACAGTTGGATTACCGTGATTACGGTAGATTTTTTTTTTAATTCGTTGACACTATACTTCGGTATCACTAATGCTTCGAGGAAGACCGGGCGATATCGCCGACAGTAGAACGAGTCCCGACAGCAACGTTGTCCACATCATGGTGAATGGCACAGAGTGAACCTGAATATTGTAGTTGGTATTCAATGTAAAATTATTTAAACGTTTACTTGCTTAGTTAATTCGGTAGAAAGCAGTTTGGAGTCAAGTAAAAAATTCGGTGCCACAACAGTCAAGATTTCTTATCTTTTTAAGAACTCGATAAAATTAATATATTAAGCTCAGAAGAATAAATTATAAATTTTTAATTTTTAATTTCATCGTCGCGTCGCTAAATTAACGTAATTAAAATAAATTGGAGATAAAATAAAGTAACATTGTGCTAATTGAAGAGTGTAATAGTCCTTTCTTAAAAACTTGGAGAAAATTAAATTTTTTCAAAAATCTAAAAAGGTGGATCAAATTAGCCTTGCACTTCTCGATTGTATAATCTTAATAAAATTTTGTACTGCTTCCATGAATGGAGTATTCTGACACTTCGTAGAAAGGATTTACTTCGCGTTATGGAGAATCGCGGCTTAATCGATTCCGGGTGCTTACGGCGTGTTATCCTCGCGGCAGGCGTGCACGCCTGAGGGACGCAGAGGACGATCTGTCAGCGGCGCGCGATCGCGGTTTACCAAGAGCTTACACGGATATCACCGCGGTACCGCTGCACCGCGCCGCGCCGGTTGACCTTGATACCCCTTTAAAAAGAGGCGACTTCCTCTGGGAAGAGACGAGTTCGGGAGGATTTCTGGAACGACCGCGTGATAGCGTGGCCGCGGGCGAACTGTCGCCTGGGTGGTTCCACGTTCGCGCGGCTTGGTGCGCCAAAAAGCGGCGGAAACGCGCGGAAAAACGCACCGGGTGCCAGTCCCGCGTGATGTAACACCCCGAGAATCGGATTCAGATCCACTTAGGGCAAATCGGCCGGGGGGATCGTCCATCCATTATTCAATTTGACGATCGCGGCCGTCGTGTTGCTGAAGGGGAGCCTAATCGCGCCGGAGTCAATCCGGATGCGACGAAGAGAGACGACGACGTCAACGGCCAATCTGCGGTCAACGGTGTCGACCATCAAATGGGGGAACAAAGTGCGTCTCGAGCATCGCTTGTTGCAAGGACCTTGGCGCCATTGTGCTCCCCTTTGGACTCACTCCGTGCCAGCGTGCGTACTTGTCTGTATTACGTCGTCATCGCCGATGACACGTGCCGTCGATCTGCGTGCCGGCTCCTGGTACCGACCCCGGACCAAGCCCAATGTGCACTTGGACTACGATACCATATCGCCTTAATTGAACTTGATGGAGTGTTTTTGTTCGCTAGTTCTTCTCTCGCTGGGATTCTCGCGCAATAACTGGGTTAGTTTGAAGCTATAATCGAGGACGCGACGGCTATACGAATTCGACAATGTCATCTGTATGATATCTTATATATTTTAGAAGAATATTGACAATGAAATTTGGGAGACATCTATATGTACTTGAAATCGGAGCAAAAATTAAAAAATACGCTCTAATTAAAAAGGACTATAAAAAGATAAATATTTATACAAGGTGGGTGGTAATTCGTAGTACAACCGGGACTAAGGTGATTCCTCGTTCCAAAATAATCGAAATTATAATAGAATAATTTTTTTTCGTAGGCTTCGTATGAGGCTTTGTTTTCGAAATAAACGACTTTGAAAATCTATGAAATAAGGTAAAGGTACCAATACCCGGACATGTACCTATATCCGGACACCTTTATTATTTATAAGTATAACGCGAATTAAAATCAAAGATAAAAGTATTTTTTCTTGTGGTTTGAAACTTCAGTTATAATATCCAAACGTTTATTTTCATAAATTTATATTTTTTTAAAGGTATCCAGACACAGATACGTGTCCAGGTATCGGTACATTTTCTATGCTCAAGAGTGTCCGGGTATTGATACCTTTACCTTACACTTGACTATATCTCGACTAAAGGATCTCGCTATATAGACTGTTATTTCTGATGTTTGTGTTTTTGTTTGGAGATATCAGTAATAATGAATCTTTTAATTTCTTACTTTAAAATTTATTTTAGAAACTATTGAAACTGTTGGCCTTCTTGTTGAATACAAAGTTGTGCTTTTTTAATTACAGACTCATGAATTTTTGCGTTGTTTATAGTAGCAAGCTGCAGCGGATGCATTACCGCCATAAGCTTGTTCTCGGTTGTACTACAAATTACCACCCACCCTGTATATAAAAAAATAAAATTATAACAAAAAAAATAAATTTAAAATTAATAAACAAATAACAAAAGACAAAAAAGGTTGCAGAATGAAATTTTTAAGAAAACACACGGTGAATTCTATGTTTTGTGGCAAAATATACAAGTGCACGAACACAATCTCTATAAGATAGAGGATAACAAGAAAAAATAGTTTGTTGACAGTCGAGGTCCGGAACATGCTCTTTGAACTAATCGGAGCACTTCCAGATTTTTACTGTTAAACAAACTGTTTAATTTTTGCAGATGGAAAATTTAGTTTCAATCTTATATATTTTATTATAAAACACTGAATCACGGAATCACCGTTTATATAAAAATTTTATTCTGCTACTTCTTTTATTGTTTTTTATTTCTTTATTAATTTTAAACTAATTATTTGTTAAAATTTTATTTTATGTTTATATATATATATATATATATATATACATACATATATATATATATATGTATGTATATATATATATATATATATATATATATATAAATGTATTTTTTTATAATTTTTTAAATATAACGCTAAAAGTTTTTAATTTTTGTTTCAAGAACTCTCCAAACTTCAACTATATGAACATCTTGCATTAGTATTACTGCTGCAAATTGAAAATGTGATAACTTAATTTAATTTTGTTAAATGTCTAATATAGAGTAATCAGAAAA
Organism: Temnothorax longispinosus; assembly: GCF_030848805.1. NCBI lineage: Eukaryota > Metazoa > Arthropoda > Insecta > Hymenoptera > Formicidae > Temnothorax > Temnothorax longispinosus. Next base: position 22,621,838 of record NC_092363.1, on the reverse strand, counting down.
AAATAGATAACAAATATTTGAAGAATATACTATATACATTACATGCTCAAAGTATTAAAAATTGTATAAAGAAAATATAGAAAAGCTTTATGGAGAAAAACTGTTGTTACGAAAGATAATAAAGCAGAATTGTTTAAATAGTATTATTTAGCAATATTTTAATGTTGTTTTTAGTTACAACTAGCAATAAGTGTTGTTTTTATAACAAAAAATATTTATCACAAATAATAAAATTATTTTCTTGTACGTTATTTAAATATTCTTTTTGGTCTTCTGTTTAACTCCTCTTTTTAATCATCATTTACATTTTGTGAAAATTAAGGAAAAAACTTATTGAGCTGGTCAACTTTATCTTTTGTATCATATTGTGTGATGCTGTGTTATCATACTGGACTTAGTTCCACGTGTCACGACAAAGGGGAGAAGGCTGCAAGGCGCGCAGAAAAGTTCCGATAGCGGCTCTAATCGCGAATTATGGCAGAAGCGCATAAGGATAAGGAGCGAAACGAACGTTGAGAACGACACGGAGAGCTGACGAACGAAGAGAATAAGTGGGGGAAACCCGCGAGTGTTTCTCGACCAACATCCACACACGGCGTCACAAGGTAGAACGGCTAATTGCAGTTGTACCTGCGTTACCTGTGCGCCGCCACGCTCGCGATTTCGTTTCCGCGTTGGATGCGCATTCGTTCTCCAAAGCCGCCTTTTCGTATTTTCGCGCATTTTCGTTCTTCTTAAAAATACCTTCGTATTATTCATTCAATATTTCTTCAAATTGGAACGATGCGGCGAGGATCCGTTAGCAGTTGGCAGTCCTATGGACAGCGAAATTGTAAGTGGATAACAGCTGTTTTTGCTTTTGCCATCGTTGCTTTTATGCCTATAAATTAGCGTTGATGGAATTACATCAATTAAAATAGAAATCTTTATTTTAAAAAATATTTATAGTATTTTTTTAAGTTAAATTTTGAAAATTATAATATCTAATTTTAAATCCTTATTAAAAAATTTATGAAAATAATGTTTAATGTCAGATATCAAAATAAAACAATATTGCATTATACATTTTGAAGTTATAAACTGAGATATGTGTTAGCTACAATAAAGAAGTAAAGTGAAAAACTAACTAAACTTTGGAAAATTATACTACGTTAAATGATATTATTTTTAATAAAGGAAAAAAATGTCTTTGAAAATATACTTTTACTGCATAAATGAAAAATCTTTCATTTAAAGTTAAATGCTCTTATCAGAAAGTTATATACGGTGTCTTGATAGTTAACGCTGACAATTATTAATTCACTTCCGTTGATAAATACATCCGTTATTCTAATTGTTTTATTATTGCAGTATCAGTTGCATTTGTCAATTAAACATACACCGTCATATCTTCGATACTTGAGAAACAATTTCTATTTTACCAAATTCGTCTTTATTTCAGAATTTTTTTTACGATTCGCTTAAAGAAGAACATTCAAATTAACTTATTCGGATTTCGCTTTATCGTTAAATGTGCAAATATGAAATTGCTTGCATCGATATGAATGGGCCCGTAAATTAATCAACTAAATTAAATCATTGCGCCGAACCATTGTAGCTCGTTGATCGTTGACTTTTTATGACGGTTATAATCATGCGAGATTTTGAGGGTACGGTTTTCGATCCTCTGTTACGTGTAATGCAAAACTCACAAGAACTAATTTTATTTATTTAGTAATTTTTGAATTTTTTTACTTTACTTATTTAATCATAAATTAATAACAATCTGGAAGTCGGATTCACATTTACAATTTTATATTGCAAGTATATAACGATATGTTAATGTCAAATAACTCAGTCAGTTAAATGATTCATTGTCAGTAAAAAATCTATTGAATAACTCAATTAGTTATATTCAGACAAGCTTGTAAATATTCCATGCGTTAAATCATTGAAAAATCAATAAAACTGTCTCTCAGAACAAATATATAATCTTTTAAAATATGCATGTGCATGCACGTGGAAGCGGTGTCACATCAATTTCGAGTATTTCGAAATAATTCTCTCGCGCATTAATTATGTTATTACTGATGCTATCTGTTCGCTGTGTTACATGTGTTGCCAACTTTGAGATTACCTTCGATATTCATTTGTAATATCTTCGTTACTAATGCTGATACCATTGCGCAAGTTTTTAGCAACATTTCAACATTTCGTGATTGTTGCAAAAGAAGAAATTACATTAAAAATTAAATTGTAACATGATACTTTCGTATAGACTAGAATATCATAAGATTTAGTTCTATATGTGGAAGATATAAAGATATATACAGGAATATGTAAAAACTACTAGATTTTTCTCATTTAATGTTAAACTTTACAAATTCAGCTTTATAATATACTTTATAATATTAACAATTGTACGTACAAGTAAAGAAATTTTACTTGGTATCTGAGTAATTGAGTATATCTATTGGGCACACGGAAAAAAATGATCCTGTATATCAATAGGCTATAGCATCAGTCACATCAGTGTTGAGATAAAATCTATTGATGCGACATCAATATTAATGAACAAAAAACAGTGTTTTAATAATTTAAATATTTAGTCCAATAAATATCCAATTGAATTAACTTATGTTTGTGGCAGCCCGAAACGTTTAATTGAGCAATTTCATTTTTTCCCGTGTATTATTTGCATCTGTTGAAAATTCAGAGAGTTTATTTTAAACTTCTGTTGGTACAGACTTCTGTCTCGAACACAGCATTAAGATATTGACATTTGTTTATGTGACAGTCACGTTCACATGGTGTAACGAGAAACGTGATATAACATCGTCGTTGACGCTACGATGTGACATAATAATAGAGAATTTCCGGACAAACAAATAATAAGAATATTACTTAAATAAGTAAAGAAGAAGGATTAACAGATCTGTAGATATTAATCTCAACCTCAAGAGAAGATGCGATATGACATCCTTCTAATATCCTTTACCCGTTTTGAAGGCATATCTCTCAAAATTTTTAGCAAAGTCAAAAGTGCTTAATGCGTTTTATTGAAGACAAACTTTTTCAATTAATATAATATTTTAAATTTTACTTATAGGTGCAAATAATGCTTATTTTTCTCGTGCTACGGTTTTCTGTGACGATGCGAATTTATTTCATTCACTGTTGATGCGTTATAACTTCATAGTATTTGATGAAATGCAATGCAAACAAATTTTAGCTGCATTCTTATTATACACGCGGTGAAGTAGTAACAGTGTACTATGGAAAGTACGCTTGTTTTTGTTGTGAATATTCCTCGTTAGAAGTTACGCCCGCTCAAAATCAATGCTGACCGTCGCCGCTAATACCGTGCGAACGGCACCGATACGAGCGTTATCGGCGCGACGGTGATTACGCGAATGCTGGGAGTTGATACGTAGTCGGCCGAGGTGCACGAGTGCAGGACCTTGAAACCGCGTCTCTTGCCGCTTGTTGCGTTCACGGGCCTATCGCGGATTCCTGCGATCACGGGGAACCAATTTCGATGACATCATCCGCATATTATTCCGCGATTCTAGCGTTGCACTACTAACGCGAAATTCGTCGCGATGCGATGGATGCGCGCTCACGGATAATTGCAATTTTTTCTTCAAAACTGGTATGGACAATCGGTATATGCGCCTCGCCTCGAGTCGTCAATTGTCTCGGCGATGCTTACAAGTCTTCTTTATAATTTTCGTAATTATTTTAATTGCTTTAAGATTCTATGATTTAATCAATTGATCGTAAACTCGAAATTACTGGTCTCGATTATGCCGACTTGTTATATTTCTAAGAAAATAGATGTCTATTAAATAAAATATGTATGCTGAGAGGAACATTATCTGAGAAAAAGGGAAATTTTTCGTCTTCAAAGATTAATTTTAAATTTTCTTTTACATTTATAAATATCTTTATCTTCTTCTTCTTATTCTCTTTAAATTGTTTATATTATTTATTTAGCTTATCTTTATCAATTTGTAATTATAATATTTTTTAAATAAATAATCAACTTATAATTTTTTTTATATTTAAATTAATTAGCTATTTAAATCGTTAAAGATTTATGAGATAGTTTTTTCAAGATATATAGACTATAATATAAAAACTTTCTAATTTTTATTTCTTAAACATACAAAACTGGAGAATGTAGACGTTCCTGTTTAAATGATTTTTTTCAAGCTTTTTAATTTATCCAATCAAGAGAAAAAATCAAATTATCGATTTAGAGAAGAGTAATAATATTTAATAACTTGTAACAGTTATAACGTGTCAAGTGGCCCGTTACCTGATCGCCACGATTGACGGTCAATTTGAAAGTGCTACAGCCCATTAAATAGGAACAATAGGCACGAATGTTGAGTGCAACAATAAACGTGCGCATCCTTTTTATAGCGGCTCTAACACTTTCAGCAGACTGCATGATGCAGACGTATGAGGGTAACACCGCGCTGCCTCCGCCCTGCGAGGAAATTGTTCACCAACGAAAGGGTGGCTGGTTCTTAACGTACAAAAAGATTCTCTCCTTCGTTGTCCTGATTGTGATCGTTGTGATCGTCGCCGGCCTGATCGGATGGAATATCGGCACGATGCCCAAAACGAGAGTAAGTAATTTATTGTAACTTAGATTGTATTATTATTATTAATAATTTAGTATCATGATCACAATTGATATTTTGTTATAGCAATTTTAAATGCAACACTTTTGAGGAAAAAAATTAAAATTAGAAAATAAAAAATTTTTACATGTAAAAGAAATTATTATTTTAAAGACATTATTATCTTATTGTCATCAAATTTTAATTAATAAATCAGTGCTGTTTTACATTTATGGCTTTAAAATAATAGAACATAACCCATCACTTTTTAATAATAATAATTTTTCTCAAACTTTGCGCTTTCTGTTAATTAGATGTACGATCCATTAGCCCTTATCGAGGACGAGGTGGAAGAAGGGGACGATGTCATTACGGACACGATATCGCCTTTCGTTCACCCTTCGAGATACAGTCTCGAGTTGACGCTGTCGAATGACGTCAACGCAACATCGAAGCTGAAAGGACGAGTTGTCATCGAATTTCGTGTGGACGACACAACGTCATTAAACAAATTGTCTCTGAATGCGAGAAATATCACGGCGACGCGTTATAAGCTGTCGCTCATAAAAGAGAACGGCGCGCGAGCAAAAAGAAGGCGTAGGAGACGTGCCGAAGATGACGATAAAGGCGGCCAAGTGAACGCTACTGGTATTTCCTTCGAAAATGTCGTATAGATTCTCCACTCGTCGATATTTCTTATCAAAATTATTTTCTGCTTTTTTTTTGGATTGTAACTAAGAGGAATACCTCGCGATCGATACGAAATAGATAATAAAAGAACAGATAGATCTTTATCTGTTATAGAATAGATAAATGAATTAATTAAGTGAGAAACTAACTACGTTCAAATAATTCAATATAATTTGGCTCATATATATATAAGCCAAATAATGTGATCAACTAGTTACTTTAAATTATTTTTTAAACATATGTTAAATATATACAAAAATTTACACTCTTGGGTGTTGTAAGTGAGACTAGTGTTTGTTAGATTTGAATCGTAATCTATGTCACGAGTGTGACTCGTGCTTGTTTTATTTGGATAATAATCTGCACCGCGAATATAACTCGTTGTTATAATAAAGCAACGGTTTAACAAAGCAACAGATTTCTGGTAGTGAAATATGTGCGATAAGACGACGACTAGCTTGCAGCTGTGTTAATATCTAGTACAGTAGCGTAGCAGGTGGTCAATTGTGTAACCTTCGCGATAAATTCTAAATTAAAAAGAAAAATTATTTTATTTTTACTGTTTTAAACGTTACGTAATTCAGCTGATTAAAAATATCTAGTTTTATTCTTCAATTTATAAAAAACTGGTAATTAAACGACTACTTTGGAATTTATATGAAACTTTCGTTTCCTAGTAAAAATTACGTAATCAATTGTGTCTAATGTCGGACAACGATTTGTTCAACGCAGACAATGCTACCACTCTGGCTCCTACTGTGATGTCATCTCCGCAATTGGATAATGAAACAACGCGCGTCGTTGTTACGGATGTTCCTCTAGGAAACGTGACCGTTTCGGCTAACGAAACTTCTCCTTCGACGAACGAAAGCTCGTCCGTGGCCGATGAGAAAATTGCGGAATCTGTGAACGCGACGACGACGCCTGGATCGACGACGTCCACCACGGTAACTTCCGGTAACGGGAGCGTAACCGATGTGGAGATCCAGCGATATGAGGAAGATGCTAATAACGGATTACACGTGATATATCCGGCCGTCGCCATGAATCCGGGGACGTACAGCCTGGAGATCGATTACGAGATTGTGTTTGATGGAAAGGCGGTTTATTCGGTCAATTTCAGAGAGCCCGGTGAAGGAAAGTAAGTTTTTTCTATGATTACAGTAACAAGGAAAATTAATTAACCAATTGCTAATTATATTAGAGAATTAAAACAAAAGATATAACTACTCATAATACTAATAAAATTTTTTGATAATTACAAAACAAATTGCCTAGAAGTTTAATATTATAGAATTATTATTAATATTCTTTTGATAATATAAAAATAATAAACGTATTTTTTTATATATTTAATCTTTTTTGTTTTACGTTAAAACTGTTCACTTTTAGAATATTTAATATTAATCTCACTTAATGTTAAGAAAAATTTCTTCAAGTATTATCGTTGTACTTGTATTTTTAAACGTGTTTAGTTTAACAGAACCATGCTTTAGTAAGTTTTTCAACAATTCTACATATATTTTTAGTAGATCGTTAATCGGGACGCGGCTGAAACCCGTGGGAGCTTCGCATCTCTTGCCTATCTTCGACGACGTGAATCTCAAGGCTGTCTTCTCGGTGTCCGTGGCACGTCCGCGCGAAGCGCGAGCCCTGTCGAACATGCCTCTCAATATCTCTAAAGACACGTGCGTATATCATACTGTTAATTACAGCTGTGTCAACGTTGCGTGCTTAGAGAACTATATCGGTTTGAAATAGCGAGACTGTCCAGTTTCACTATTGTTTTCTCAACTGTGTTTTTTCAAGTGAAAACAGAAAAACATAGCATAAAACAAAAAATTGAAAATCGCCTGTAACTTTAATCATTCCTAATATGGCAATTTTTAAATGCTATCAGGCTTTATTGGTTTTGATCAATTTGATCAGTTTGACCTTTTCTTATTTCAAATTAAAGTAAGATTAAAGTGAGTTAAAGTAAGATATTTTTTTCATTAAAATATTAATTCGGTGCAATTTTTTTTGTGAATTAATTTTACGTGTCATTATTTTTTTTTTATTCTTCTTCCTACGTGCGCAATCTTTATGAGTTGAAGAAGTGATCAGTGTGTGACTTGTATCTTTCAAGATCGGGTGATCGAGTGATCGACACCTTCAGCGATACCCCGTTGCTCTCGCCTTACAATCTGGCTTTCGTAATGGGCGAGGTCGAGTCGTTGGGCGAGACGAAAACGGGACTTGATAACGCGACGGGGGTGACTTTCTGGGGCGATCCGAAGAGGCGATCACGGGGGATTTATCTCCTCGACAAACTCGACCAAATTGTTACACATTTGTACGACATATTCTCGATGCCTTATCCGCTACCGAAATTGGATATCGTCGCATTACCGTCGCGAATCGTCGATAACGCCGGAAGCCCAGGATTGATATCATTGAAGTAAGAGAGATCGTGGTGTTATTGCATTTACAAGAATATAATTAGATTACTAGCGAAATTATTTTTTGCTAGAGAAGATTGTAATTTTCTCATAAACTTCCGAGAGATAATAAAATTTCACTTTTAAATGCATTAATTTTAAGATTTTATATGAATTAATTTCAGATTTTAATTTCTAATTTAAAATGCAGTTTTAATAAAATATCAAATACAAAAAATTTTTAAATTGTAATAAAGTCTGACAATAAAATAAAATTCAAGCAAGATTTGGTTGAAGAGCAATTTTTAGTCGATATAACAATTGTATGAAAGATCTTTTGAAGAAAGAAATCTTATTTAAAATACTAAAATTATTAAAATACATGCTTGCTATTTATATTTAAAAATTGCGACTGGATGCAAATGTATTGCCAGGCTAATCCATTATACTCTACAATGGTTGTACGTTCGACATTGCGTTATATCAAGCTAAATTGTTTTCAAGGCAATCGCTCTTCTACGCCGCGGATCGATCTCCCATGGTCACGAAGACGGACGCGTTAAGCGCTCTGATAAGCCTGATAGGAGAACAATGGCTGGGCGGTGTCGTGAACATGAAGAACTGGACGGACGTTTGGCTACTTGAAGGCTCCACTCTCCACTTGCGACACGCGATGATCGAGAAGGCACATAATTGGAATAATATTTACGACATCCATTAACTCTAAAAGTGCATACCGACGTCCGACAAACAGTATTTTGTGCTGCAACATACGTTAAATTATATTAAACGTATACTTTATGTCAAATTATATTAAACATAATTATATTAAAATTATGTACTTTTACAGTTAATATTAAAGTATATATTAATTATTTTAAAAAGGTAATTACGAGTAAATAAATAAAAGGAATTTTACTTACACGGTGCAAAATTGCAAAATTTTTTATATACAAATGGAAAAAATAAAATTCTTTATACGGGGAAAAAGATTTAATTTAAATTTTATAATTGTTTTTAAATTCTTTATTTTATATTAATATTAAAAATTGATTTTTTAGTATTTTCTTTTAATTTGGTTTACAGTTTATGCTTGTGTTACCTTTTTAAAATAATTGATTCACATTTCATAGTGTCTAGATAAGTACAGTATTTTCTTCCGAGGAAAGCAAAGTTTTTATAAGATTTTATTTTCAGATAGATTCGTCATTGGACTCTAATCATGCCTTCCTTGCTAATGTGCAATGGGATGCCATGGAAGAGGATAGCTACAGCGTTTCAAAGCCGCTGCAATCGAACATAAATCCTGCTCATTTGGATTTTTCGGACGACAATGCTCGACATAAGAAAGGTAAAGATCATTTCTTCCTCGAGCAATGCTTGTGATACTTTCAAGTATCATTATCTTGCTTTTGAATACTATTGGCATTTAGTATTTTACTTTCAATATTAGCTACATCGACAGTGGAGCTGTGACTATTCGAACATTTTAATATTTGCGCATTCTACACAAAAATGCTATTAAATAAATATGAAACAGTTGAATATTATTACAAGAACACAAATATCTGTATGTTAATATTTATAACTATCTAAAATTTGCATATTATTTGAATATTATTACAAGAATACAAATATCTGTACGTTAATATTTATAACTATCTAAAATTTGCATTATTTATTTTAAATAATTTTGTAGCTAGTGAAAAAGTTTATATTGCTTTTCAGCATATTTTTTTCACTGTTCTACACGACTTTTCCAATATTCAACAAGTATTGGAATCAGTATATCTCTCTGAACATGCGAACACGTGAAATAAATGTCGGATAATCTCAGCTTTACTCGAAAGGCAGTATCGAATATATACGCTCTCGTAACGCTGATGCATAATGTGACTCTGCATTCCGATTGCTTCTTGTAGGTGCATGCTTGATTCGCATGTTGCATGGCGTGATAAACGATACCGCCTTTAGGAACGGCTACCGGAAATTCATAGCGAGGTGGTGGGTATATCACATTATCGTCGTTTTATTCCTTCGACCGCCGCCGCCGCCGCCGCGGCCGGGCCGTCGCGTCGTACGTTCATTAATCGTGTAATCCCGACATCGACGTTTATATCACTCGCTCTCGGCCGTTCGCACATATGCGCGGTACAGCGTTGATTCAGTCATCGAAACGATAATCGACGCGTTTTACAGCGAGTTATCCCGCTGGCTTTATGGTAATGCCAGTCGTTGAATGTCACGAGCTGCCGACCATTATTCCTCGCATGCTTCTTTATCGGACTCGTTACATAAGTGCACCTATCATCGATATACATATTTCGTATGGCATTGAACGTCGCAATGTCATACAGATAAAATTGTATACAATCTTGTCGCGTGATACATACAAAGAGATGCATTAATATAATGCTCCATGTTTCGCTACAGAAAAATATTGAAATATTTAATATTTAATAAATTAATGTCTTTTTTTAGGAACTATTCGACCGCGAACGTTGACGATTTCTGGGAAGCGATGGCAGAAGAAACTATCGGATTACCCATCGAAATCACGTTGGCCGAAGCAATGAACTCTTGGATTTCGCATCGAGGGTATCCGATTGTTAGCGTCAAGAGAAAATACGAGGAAGGCACCGCTGTCATTCGACAGGTCGAGCTTTTATGCGATTTAAATTCTATGAATTAAATTGCGTACTTAATCTCTTACGGGAGATCATAATTTGCATAATTTGCATCAATGTTTCTCGATGTAAAATATTTATTATCATCAACTATATTTTATGTTGCACAGCTAAGATTTACGTATGAGCAAACATTATCTGACACTCAACCGACGTGGTACGTACCGCTTGACTATATTAACAAAACGAGCAATGATTGGTCATCTCCGACAAAGCTGTGGTTGCATTCCGAAGCGGAGATGGTGGTGCATAACGTTGGCGCTCAAGATTCTTGGATTGTGTTCAATGTGAATAAAACAGGTTAGCTACATAATTTCTCTCAAAAAATGCATCCCTTAAAAAAATTTGGCTACGAACAATTAAGACGTTTTCATCAGAATTAGCAAAATATTTTTTTTATATGAAATTATTAATTGTTAATTGAAATTGTTAATGTGTTAATTATAATTTCTTTCGATGATGATCTAATGAGAAAATAGAGCATTATAATAAGAGTTGAAGAAAGAGAGAGATAATTACAAATTTTATTATTTTAAATTGTTAATAATGGGAGATAAGTAAAATTTATCTGGATATTTTCAGATATTTATAAGCAAGCAATTTACATCGTCTAATAAAATGAGAAACATTTGTTTTACTTTGTATTTTAATTAATTTCTGACGCTTTTCTTTTTTTTCTTTAATTATTTCTATATTATAACGTAATTTTAATTTCTTAACAAGTAATTCTTTCAAATTTTACTCATGCAGAAAATAACTTCTTCTTCGAGAGTATGATACATTAAAGTTAATATCCTCCAATTTAATGAAATTGCGAAACGGGATGCAAGTATCTGGCCCTATCGTTATTAATTGCCTTCAAGGTTATTACCGTGTGCACTATGACGAGGAAAATTGGAAGCTCCTGACGCAGGCTCTCGAGGAAAATCACGAGGCCCTTCCGGCAGAAACCAGGGCGTCGCTCATCGACGATGTGCTCGGACTCGCCGCGGTCGGTATGACGAAATACGCGACCGCTTTCGACTTTATTAAATATATGCAAATGAAGGAACGGCATTATGCTCCCTGGGGTGCTCTGATGCGTCATCTGTTGAAGTTGAACGGTCTCCTTTACGAAACATCTGGTTTTAGCGCCTTTCAGGTAACGCAGTATGTTTATGAACAGAAAAGAACATCAAAAGAACATATCAAGTTAAAGATTTTTGGTATAAATTTGTTAAATTATTTATACTTAATTGACATTTAAGAAGTTATTGGTTTGAAAAATATAATTAATAAGTCGATGAATATTTTGTGAAAAAAATTTCTAGCTGCAAGCTAAAGATACAATGTTAGTCAAGAATAATTTAATTAATTGCCTTGTGAACATAATACATATTTAATATGATATGAATAGAGAAAAATCACATTGCAAAACTATTGAAAAGAAATTTATATTTAGTACTTTATTGGTATCTTTATTATTAAAGCAATAAAGAACTTCAAAAGCTTAAGGAATCCAGAGGTTAAAATTTATTTGTAAAAAAGGGTATTTAAATTAATTTGTTATTTTTATTGCATTATTATTTAATTTACATTATTGTTGAATAGTGATACGATGAAATGACTTGATGAATGGATCGTTTACAGGAATTTACATTACAATTTACTTCGAAATTGTACTCGGACGTGGGATGGAAAGTCGATGAGGGATCACGACTAACTTTGACCGCTCTTACGATAGCTTGCGCGTTCGAGAATGCGGAATGCCTCGAATGGGCCAGGAGTCATTTTGCAAAATTGAAGGACCATTCCGATGCGGACGAAGTGTAAGTTTGATAAAAATGCCTAATTTGTAATTCGAAATTCGCTCCTATTTACGTTCATACAACTTTTAAACAATAATGATATGTGGCTTATTTATACAGTCTTTATACAAGTCGTTACTTTTTTTATTCCAAAATTTTGTTATTCAAATAAAATAGAATCTTGACTAATGTGCTATATATTTTTGCCTGTCTTTCTAAGATTGGGAGCTGTATTTTTATTAATATTATCGTCGATAAAAAAATTGTACTATCTAACAATAAATCACTAAATTGTTTCAAAATTTGAAATGAAAATTGCTGTAATTTTTTTCTTTCATGGCAATTACACCGAAACGTATAAAAAAACAATATACTAATCCTATTTATATATACTAACCATAACGCGCAATATTATGCGCATAACATAAAGAAAATAGAAAAAAGTAATATTTGTATGATGACATTTTCGAATTAATTTTTATTTTTAAAAGAAAATTTTGATTTTACGGTCCATTTTGGAGGTAAAACTTTGATAATTTTGGTTGCTTAGTGTGCCGGCGTACGCACGCGAAGTGCTGTACTGTACGATCGCACGATACGGCACGCGGAATGAGTGGAATTACTTCGTTGAAAGGGCAAACTCCACCGCAGATCGAGATGAAAAAAATCGCATTCTATCAGCATTTGCATGCTTTCAAACGCCATGGATTCTGCAATCGTAAGTAGAAATTGTTAGTATAATAAGTTAAAAATTAAGATTATACATTTTTTTATTATTGTTCTAATTTTTATCTGGAGATAGAATTTTTAGAAATTGGATAGTTAATAAATAATAGATTATCTATTTCTAAGTAAATTTTTTTTAGATTGAATTTAATTTTTGGTTAGAGCAAGATATTTAATTAAAATTAAATAGTGTGAAAAACATGTTCAGTAAAATTTTAAATAAAAAGTGACAGATTCTTTACACATTGATTCAAGAAAAATCTGCTAAAGTATTAAAATTTTCAAAAATATCCTGCAAAAATATAAAAACTTGACAGCATGTTTGCGGGGATATAATTCATGTTAATGTATGTTAGGGTACTTAGCGAGCTTCTCGAGGGGAAGATGTACGACGAGGACGAGACGCAAAGGATCTTAAGAAGTTTTCCGCAAAATCCGGTCGCTGCGGAAATCGCCAGCAAGTTTGTGCAAAATAATTGGCAGGTTATCGTCACAAGGTACTTTGCAAACTTCTTATCTCTTCGTCAAACTTGAAAGCAGATTACGATGTTCTCTCATGTCTGTTTAGATTCTCCAAATGTCGCCCGATCGTTAAAGCTTTCGCATTGGCGATGACAAACGGCTTGATCAGCGAGGAAGACTTTGAAGACGTAAGTATGATTTAATATTACACTCGCAGAAATAATAATTTATACTAAAATAATAAGACAATAGGATAATTAATAATAAATGGATTCACTATAATCTTCATTTTTATGTTGGGAAAAATTTCTACGTTTCTTTCTGCGTTATTGAGTAGTAGCTCACAAAAGACATAATTTTTTCAAATATTTTACAAATTGCAATTGTGCAATTTTAATGTCTATTTGATCCTTTAGTTTCAGACTTTCAGCGAGGATAATCTCGAAAGCATAAAGATCGTGGGGTATACCATGGCGATGGTCGAAGCGCACGCTAAATTCGCGATAAAGTGGTTGAAGGAATTCTTACCGGAAGTGCAGGAGTGGTTAACGGCGAACAATTCCACGGAGACAGCGATATGAATTGTGAGATCCGTCGGGTGCAATAGGGATGAAGGAAACATCCCCCGCGCGCGCCCTGATAATTTATCGATTCGCTCTCGTATGCGGCGGTTGGCACTCGCGCACGCGAAAAGAACTGCGGGGAACGCTTTTTTCTACGACAACAAGTTTTATTTCTCCGTATGCTTTTGTCAAGCATGATTACAAAACCAAGCAACAAGAATCTCGTCCTTATATCGTGTAGCCTTAGAACGACGGTCGTTAGTATATAATTAGTTAGTAGGTACATATTTAACAAACGATATACATAATAATCGTATCTAACGGTGATAATTATTATTCCAATGTTTACCGTAAAACTCTCCCCGTTCACGCTCACGTTAACGGCGCTCTATTGCTATACGGTACGCTCGTTTTATAACACACTATATGTTATATCGTTACATAATAATCTATCCACGTACCGTTCCTTATACTCTCCTTGCCTTAATTAGCCTAACTCGTTAAATGCGGTTTAGTACGGTATTCGCAAAAGCTATCAAATATACGCAGTTCGAGGGTTGGAAGCGATGATTTATCGTCGGTCGGGGCCTCGGCCCGTTGGAGATTAAAATCACCCGCGGTATATTAAAATCGAAGTCCTGAACACACCGCGAAGTCTCACCTCTTCGCGTATGTCGAAATCGTTCGAGACGAGTTAAAATCGCAGAACTGCGCAGCGCCGATTTTATATATAATTCGACGACGTCCAATCTACTTTTTACAATGCATTTAGCGCTAAATGCGACTTTTCCTATACACGTTTATATCGATTAACGTATCCTCATACTTAGATGAGCTACAAAAAAATGACATTAAGAATTTATCCAGACAAACTTGTGTAGCCGCATAACTATATGCATAAAGAAAATTATTCAAATGCATTTCTATCATAAGAACGCGCGTGAAATGCGATTGAATAATTTTTTGTATACATATGCTTATGCAGCTATGCAAATTTGTCTGGATAAGTCTGTAGACAGTCGCATTTAACGTTTAACTGTGGCTGCAGTTTTCATTTTATGTTTGCATACGGGAATCTCGTGTTGAAGCCCAGCGCATTTGGCGCTAAATGCGCATTCTGTTTGCAAATAAAGTTTCTCGATATACGAGAATTGTTCTAAAAATGTCTTTATTTTCCGATCTCTCATATGCTGCAAGGGTTATTTTCGAAACGAAACATATCTTCTAACAAAGCATATGGATTACATTGCACGTGAATATTTTTATCATGATTTTACTACGCTGACAATTAGAATTCATTAAAGACGTGTACGTTTTTAATCGATTTATTTTTATAGTCTTACAAAGAAGATCTATCGGAACGAAAAAATAATTCACTTGATATTAACACAGATAAATGTTTTCCTTTTACTTCTAAAAGCTCCATTTCAAGAGATTACGTCTTATTTCGTAAACAACCCCTTCAATTATCAATCGTTTGGAAAAGGAATCGATCGTTTATTGTCTTCATACAATTCACTCGATTTTATCAGACGCATTATTATCGGTATTGCGTGTGAGCGCATTGTCGACATTCTAAAACGATCGCATATATACACATCGGCACGATGAAATACAATTATTAACATTTTGTGCGCGATTACAAACAAACAAATGCGAATTTTCTCCGGTTTTTAATTTCGCACTCGTGACAAACGCGTTTCGTATGTCAAAAAAGATACGTTCTCGTTCGTTATATTTGGTCATGCCTTTCTGCGTCGAGCACTCTTTTATTTTTTTTTCTTTCCGCCCGAATATGGCGAGTTTCGCTCAGTGCATTTAATGCGATACTGTTCAGTACTTTGTACGCCAGCGTTGAGATAATTCCACGCTCTTTTCATCGTGACCAAACGCTAATTAATGGCGTTCGAATTTTCAGTAATCCTGTATCGAGCGTCAATCGAATTCTATTGAAAACGGGATAAATAAAAAGAATTACGCAAACATTTTTTAATACAATACATCTCTTGCAAATTTAATATTAAAAAAATATTGCAGGAAGTAAAAACGTATCACGAATATAGTTATTATATCATGACAAAAGATTAATATTGCATCAATTGTATAGTATTTCAGATTTGAAAGATTATGACAAATAAAAAGATATATTTGTCTCTTGTGCCTTTCTTTCATAATTTTTTCATTGATTTATGTCTTTACGTTATTGGCATTTTAGTTGCTGCTTTTGATAAAATCCAATGGGTTTTATATGCAAATATATGAATAACTTTTTATTGTTTAAAATAATATTTATAATTCTTCTATTTGTAAAGATTATTTTTTTATAATATAACAATGTGAAGATTGTGAGTTAATATTATTTACTAAAATTTAATAAATAATAAAAATAGTTTGGAAGGTAATCACCATTTAAATTATAAATAAAAATTACGTAATTTAGTAGAACAATTAACGGATGGATAACCTATTGTGAATTATTTCTCAAACTTTATCAATTATTATTTCCCGCTGAAAAAAATTTCTGATATTTAATCAGACAAAGATCGAATATATTATTATCAGTATTATCACTGGCTAAAGGATTAAAATTGTTTTAAAAAATTGTGAAATGACGCATGTAGTAATGTGTTACAATGAGTACAATGTATTAAAAAGCCCCATACAATTTTTCGGGAAGATACCGATTTTATCTGAAAATCGTAAAAAAGGGCTCAATCGTTTATAACTTTTACTTACTCGCTACATCTTGTTATTTACACGGTATTTACATCTTAATCCTGTTAAATAATTTATTATCCTGTTAAATAGTTTATTATTTAAATGCGCATACTTCATTCGCTCTATTTGTCTCTTATTCGCTCTCGATTCGTAATCTAAGATCATCCTACCGATCAAATATTTCGATCACATCGACGTGATTTTCGTAGTTGGTGATGTATGTTTGCAGGACGTTGTCTACAACTCCATTGCTTTTCATTAGTCATTTTATTGTTGACGATAACAACAAAAAAATTGAAAAATTAGTACTAAAAGTTGGTAAATTCGAAAAAATTATATAATACACATTTAATGTACAAAATTAAAATATCTTTTCGATCTATTAAATATAAATATTACATCTATTAAATGTATATGTAGATTGTTTAACTCGCAAGTATTTCAACAGCGTATATTCATTTCTATTAAGATTCTCAAGAGAATCAGAAATGTTAAAAATTTCATAAAATTTAAAATGTATGCTCTTTTACAAATCATATTAGCATATGAATTTTTTCGATTTCTTCGCCGGAGTTAGTTTTTAAGAAGATTTATAACAAAGTTCAAGTTTTTTTAATAGGTTCTAATGAGAGACGCTGCATATCAATTATTAAAAAGAATGACTATTAAAAATGTTAAAAATTGAATAAAATGTTCAATATGAAAAGAATATCATACTAAAAGCATTTTCAAAAAATTTGAAAAATATGACCATATGATTTATATTTAAAAAATGTAAACCACAGTATAATAAATATAAATATCAAAACGTGTATTTAATCAAAATTTACTTAAATAAAAAAATTTTAATTTTGTAATACTCTGTATTCTGAAAAATGGAATTGTCTTTACTATTATCTCAATCTTTAATTACTATAGTTAAATAAATTTATAGTTAAGTGTCATAATTTAATCAATTTAAATTCAAATGGCGTTACTGTTTTATCGCTGTCGCAATAAATACGTGATAATTCAATTTCGATGAAACAAGGAGCTATAGGCTAAAACTGACTTCCTTATTTTTTTCAGTTCATCGGAAGCTATAATGTTAAAATTAGAACACTGACATATTTGTTTCACCGCATTAATTAGGGTTTAAATGCCATTTTCGCTATAAAATCGTCGTCGACGCGAATATTACCAATCGCGGTGTCATTTTATAACAAGTAAATATATAGCTCTATCATAGAAAATGTGTGCGTTGTTTTCCTAACGACCTAGTGCGGAGTAGATTTCTTTCGCTTTTTCTCTCTCGCTAGGAGAATAATTCCTTGAGTGTACTACGATACTAAATGCACGCCTCTTTATTTCCTTCGAGTCTAACGCTTCGGCGTTCACTGGACGATTTTCAATCGAGTAGCGATCACGTTCACAATATTCGGCATAGATCGCGATCGGTGCCGATCGCTGCGTGGTCAGTCAGGAAGAAACATATTTGCTCGAGTCTCGAGTAGAAATTATTTTGCGTAAAATTCCACCTTCTCGCTGATCCGTCCCTCGATTGATTGACGAATGAAAGAAGCGATCGTATGCCGGAAATTGTTTTTTCCTTAAACGATCGATGGCCATTCGAATGATGGTGCAAAAACGCTCTTAAAGTATCGGCGTTGCGTGTTAATGGCAGTAGTAATGGGGAATCTTTATTTTCTCCCCTCGCCGTAATAGTAATAAATATATATATATTATATATATTTATATTTACAGTTCATCGTACTACAATATTATATCTAAAATGCGCGAAAATTATTACTTGTTAGTTATGACTAACAATAATAAGAGTCCTAAAAGACGTCGAAGAATCGGGTACATCGACGCAAGTATCGATCGTCGACTTAAAAGGCTATCGGCAAAATCGGTGAATCCTCTTGTTTCATCGAAAGGGAAAGTCAATTCTTTTGTGCTTTTTTTACATGCATGTAAATGTTGGTACCGGATAAAACCGGGTATTTGTTTCAAGGGAATAATTGGTCGATTAAGCTTCTTGAGCTTAAATTAACCCGGGAACGGGCGCCTGGGGTGATTTTTACACCCCAGTAAAAAATAAAGCTCATGGTAATTTTAATGTGCTTCTTTTGTTCTTTAAATATTTTTTTGTTTATTTTTCCTTACTTTTTTCAGAAAGTGTTGAGTAAATCTATATGTACATATTGTCCTTGAATACTAATAAATTATAAAACAATCGAAAATATGCATTATGTAATTATAATAATAATGACTTTTAATTGGAATGTAAAAATTACCTTAGGTGACCATTTATGGAAAAAAACCCAGACACCCGTTCTCGAGTTAATGAAAGATTCAATATTGTTCTATGTAAACGAATAACACGTTACTCAGTATTTTCATCAATTCTGGAGCGTGAATTACATATAAAATCGTATTGAATTATCACAGAAAAAGTTCCATCTCTGAATTTCCTGAATACGCGACAAATCGATAATTTAGGTAAGAAGAGGATTCAAGATTCTCCGACGTTGATTTACGTTTCTCGCGAGTAACAGTCCGCACGGGCGATTTGCGACAGACGAATCGTCTGACCACAAATGACAAGTATCATACATGACGCGTTAACTGTGTCTATAAAAGAAAACGAAAAAAAGAACAAAATATAACAAAATGACGACTCACAGTGACAACGACCACAAACTACGGTATTGAACAACGGCGTCAATGGTTGTTCAATTCCCTACAACTATCAGCTTTAGAATTCGTATGCTTTACTTGTTCTTACCGTACTATCGGTTATTCTTTATCATACTCTCACGCGTTTCACTTTTCATTACAAAATACAATATATTTTTATTTGGACGAGGTAACGCGAGATGCGTCGGCGAACGCTAGATATACGTTCTCTTCTTCGCGTAAAGAGCAGCAAAGAGAAGAGGAAACGATAATATAACTTGACGTATAAATAAAGTTATTTACATCGCTTATCGGAAAAGGGAAAAGGGAAAGAGATCAAGAAGAAAGCGAGAGAATTAAGTGACAGATACGAAGCTCGCAGAAAGTTTAACTATGGAAGTATAGTAATTGATAGTAGGAAAGATTATCAAAAAGGAAAATTAGTTGATTATTTTTGAGATAGTATTTAATTGAATAGGACTTTGCGTTACCGACGCGCTATCGGCTCGTCCGTCGCTCTTAAATATATATTATACATATTATATACTCGTATAAATGGTTACGTTTCTAAAATTATCAACTGGTTATACACGTCGAGTAAGATTACGCCCTAAGGTCTGTGTACGACGAGCTAGCTACGCGCTGATTACCTAATTAATTCGCATAATGCGAGCGACTCCCGGCTCGCGTTGCAAAGGGCAAAACGCTCACAAAACGCAACTTTCGTCGTTCGAGGCGAAGTATTATTCGCGTACAGATTGCTGCCATCGTATTGCGATGGTACTGCAGCCTCTCATTCGCATTTTATTGTAATGCAGAAGCTCGCAAGCCCCAAGCTTCAGTAAATTGCGCACGCTGCAACAAGCTACGGAATTATTGATATACAATGCGTTTAATGTAAAAAACGTTGAGAAAGAAAAAAACCTTTGCTCACATTAAGGCGTTCTTCATTGTAAAACGTGCGCGCAAGATGCTGCAGCAATGCAACCGCATCGCGATGTCATCAACAGTCAAAGCTATCTTTGTATCGGCTGTCTCGTTCTAGATTATAAATCTACAACGTAGATTGAAATATGACATTAATTAATTTTTCGCGTTAGCCCTAGTTCACGTCGAGCTTTTACTATTCCGCGCCCTATTCGAACGATAACTCAGCGCCCGTTCGTACACGTTTCGACGAACGACGGGCGGAGATCGGAAGCTCGATCGTCGACGTTCAGTCCCCGTTCCCAAGGCGACTAAAATTATACTATACAGTGTTTACACCGTAATGTCCGTTATAGCCTGATGTATTACCCGATTAAATAGTGGCAGCTTCGTATTACGATTTATTTGAGCAGACTATGGTAGGTGTACGTAGATCTTCCTGCGAATCTCACGTCTATTACGCGAGCGACGCGCCCTTTTGGGAGACACCGAGTGTAATTTGTTCGAGCAACGAGTTTTCTCGCCCCGAGTTTTCTCGTTTCAGGATTTTCTAACGTATACATCGTCTTCTTTCTCACCCTTCGATCGACACTGTCTCTCCAAACAGACGATGTTTATTTCGCTCCTTCGGTTTTCCTCTTTCAAAGGAGCTTAGCATCCCACTCGTCGTCTTTAAAACCGTCGATCGTATACTTTCGATCACTCTCTTCGCAAAAATCGGAGCCCTTTTGCCGTAATTTCGTCATTGAGGATAAGGAGGTGGAACTTGCGGACACTCCTAAAGACTAGGCCCGGGACGTCTGGCCCTTAGTCTTTCTCTACGGTGCAGGGCTCGGGCATGGACTACTGGGGCGGACACTTCACCACCGTCGTGGTCGCGAATTCGCTGAACTTCTTGTCGATAGGCACCCGATCGTCGTAAAGGGTGGGCGCTTGCAGGATGATGCCCGCGGTACCCACCAGAACTGCCAGAGTGAAGATCCAGAGGAACAGGCGGTCCAGCACCATCGCCACGTACTTCCAGTCCTCCTTTACCTGCGCGCAGAGAAACGATTTCTTTGATTTATCGAAATATTTTTTGTTGATAGTGGCGAATTAAGACATATTCACACCCAATCTAGGTATTCTATGTACAATATATAAATATATGTGTACGACTGTATGTATATGTTATATATATATTAATAGAAAAAAAGCAATAATTGTTCAAGTAAAATTTTTATTCAAAGATGTTTCTCTACTTATTTCAATGGATATACCTTAGTCGAGTCTTCGAGCATTTTGGTGTGTTCCGCGATGAAGCGCACGCAGATGCAGGACCTGTGCACTTCCGGTGGACAACGGGAGTGCGAGAAGACGGGTGGGCTTCGTAACGCGGGACTCTTGACTTCCTCTATGCCCGCGTCCCCGGAGACCGAGAGATCCTCACACTCGGTGTGTAACGGTAACGGTGGTAAAGGGGGGCCATGAATCAAGCAGCTGCCTCCGAACCTCGCACCGTCTGTAAGGCTGAAGCAATCGGAGAGCATAACACTGTTAGATATGTTTTTCTCTTCCTTCTAGTAAGAATTTTCATCACTATTATTGTAAAGAAGACAATATTTTAAGATCATTTCATGAGTTTAAATTTATAGTTATAATTTTATCCGTGTAAGTTCTTTTGTAGACAAGAAGATACTTTTAAATTATGTTTTGTAATGATAAACATTTCTGACAAAAATAATGAGTCGTTAAAATATAAGCGTGGCAAATCTCAACAGAGTAACGTAAGGAAGAAGAGCTAATTAGTAGGAGCATTTTCTAATTGTCATAAATACCTGGAAGGCGAGAGATCTTCCTTTGACGGAGGACGGCTGTGGAATCTCTTGGGTGTGAGGTGTTCTTCGCTGTCTTCCTGAGTCGACGGATGATAAGGATAATAACAAGTCTTCTCCTTTCCTCTGACGGTCCTCATTAGCACTCTGCCGGAAGTGTACCTGCAAACATAGACAATCGGACGCGGAATTTTAATGCGGGTCGTGCCACGTCCTGAAAAGCGACGGGCTAGCTGACGGTGACTATTGCCGAGACTAGAATGTAAGGTCGCGCCAAGTGTCTAAAACATTATTGTTACGACGCAATCTCCGTGTAACGAAATCCCTGATTGCGATTTTTATCGCTCGTACACGAAGAACATGTAAGCAACAGCTTATTTTTCGTCTGAGGTTTTCTTTACACATTTAGTATTTTATAATATTTTCTCTAATTTTCAGAGTTAAAGTGTATTGATAAAAAAGTTTGAAATTAAGATTTTTTCAAATTAATTAAAATAAAAATTAAGAAAACCTTGTTTTTTATTACATTAATCGTGTTATATTTTCTGCTAAGAAAAGAGGAATAATGGATTCATACGTATTTTTGAATAATATACATTCTCTGCAGTTACATTTGATACCAACCTGCTAGTTTCAAATTTATATTGAGGCCTCCTCATGACTAGGAGTCGCGGAAGAATGTGTATGAAAACCCTCTTCACCCAGGGTGCCATTCTGTGCGTTTGTGGTGAACGGAAGTGAACATTGAGAACGACCACGGTAACGCATATACTGAAAAAAATAAAAAGACAAAGTCAGATTAATTATACGTGTATTATAAATACAATATTAAATAAGTGTTAGCAGGATATCTTGTCATTATATGTATCAGAAGATTACTTTGTTACCCACAATAATGTAAATAACATTTAGATAATATATATGCCTTTGATCAAATGTAATTTAGTAACAAACTTTGTTGTATATAATAATGTAAGTATTAGCGTAGAAATGTTAATCCGGCCGGTACGAATAATATACTCGTACTAAGTTCATAATTATTGCAGTCTCAAAAATAATACGTGTTGTATCCGTTTCGCACGGCAATGGTAATTAGAAGCTGACTGCAAAATTATTACCTGCGGCACTTAACGAAGCTCTAATGAAATTTTTAATAAACACTGCTTTATTACGGCGAAGATCTTAATCCCCGTTAAGCTGGAAGAGAAGGCTTCCTACGCACGGTTTTAATGTGTATGGCTCCACTCCACACAGTGGAGCCGTACCACTGCAATTTTAACTGCACAAGCTTTTTAAGCCGGACGTTGTAAAAAACTTTGTTATTTTGACAAATACTAGTTTCCAGAGAAAAGAGAAAAATAACGCATTAAGTTATAGTTGTATGTATATACTATTATGTATATTCAGCAAGTTTTTAGCTTTAAACAGATTAGGTTCTTTTACAGCGGATAATATCCAGAACTTTTAAAAAAATGATGGATGCTTGGCAGTTAAATTTTTAACTTACGGAAACTTTAGAAAATTTCCATTTATATTCTTCTGCATGCACGTTTCTTAATCTCTTTCGCAAATGACGATAAAATTTCATAGTTTTACGATACTGTCTGTTCTAGAAATCGGTCATTAGGTCACCACGAGTTTATCTTGGCGAACGGGGGCAAATTGCCATAACGTACAACCAGAATTGATCTCGAAGGCGGGATGGAATGTAAATCACACGAGACTATTCATAACGCGGATCCATTCGGCGATGGGAGATTCTATAGCTGAGCAAAGGACAGGCCGCGGTTTAAATTGGATCCACTTTCTTTGACACGGCTTCAAACCATTTATCGGTTCGGGTTACATCGCCGCGGCGGCGACGTAAATTCTCGATCCTCACGTCTGTTCGCTTTTTATCATTCTCGACGAGCTCGCGCGTTAGTCATCCCGGCAAAATGTGCCATAATGCTCGCGTATTAGCCGTTCGCCATGCAGGCTATCTTCGCTCTAAGCGTGTAATCCCGAACGACGGGACGTGACAAGAAAAATTTTTGCGGTAAAACATTATAATCACTAATTCTTGAGATAAATTTTTAAAGGAAATAATAAAAACATTTATTACAAATGTTTAATAATACGATTAGTTATTATAAAAGATTTGTATATAAATTATTTTTTTTATTCTTTTACTTTTCGATATGGGATATATTAATTTTATTGTCGTATATTTAAGCTCTTCCTCGCCCCTAAATATTATATAGTATATACATATATATATAAATTTCAATAAGTTATGTATTAAATAAAAATGAAAGAAATGCCTTTTGATAAAGAGAAATTTTGCAGAAATATATGTACGCAATCGTATTATACGTACAGATAATCAAGACTACTGCTAGGTCGAAGATGCGTTCACCAGGCTAATGCGCCAAAGGATGCCACGCGCGGAATCCCGCACACATCCTAACAGAAATTCATAATGGTGCCGATCGAAGGAGAACGAAGTGATCCTCTTGAAATTCCAGTGAGATGGGAAATTTGGCGCTATGTACGGTGTGGCGGACATTGCGCATTTCTTCACGATTATAAATTCCTTTGAACTTTAATTTCTTGTCTTGGAAATAAGATTCTTCTTCGTATCTCTTTAATTTTCTGTATTAATATATTGTGATAATTATACTTCAAGTTAAGATTCTGTTACGATATATGCCACGCCCGCTTGAAACTAAACAATTAAAAAATAAAAATGTGTTACTGTCACTTTATTCGCGAAATACTACGCGGCATTCACGTCTATAATTCTTTAAGTCTTTCAATCGCACGTATAGCTTAATAGCTACCAATGTCTCGGTGTTCTGGAACGAACTTGGCATTCTTTTCTATTTGTTCCGCAACGTTCGCAATCACGGGAAATGCGCAACACCTAAGCGCTGTACATCCCAGGATTCAGCTCCACGGGTGCCCAACGCTGGAGCCCAACCTCAGTGAACGCTGCTACTGATTAATGTGTCACACCTACTGCATCCTTGCAGCGTCCGAAGCTATTAGGAGGTTTCCACACACGCATGCACACACACACACACACACACACACACACACACACACACAGTTACACGCATACACACACATGGGAAGACACGTGGCTTCCACTCAAACAACGGCCCGCATGCTGTCGGCCCAATTCGCCAATTTGCTGACTCCCTCGTCTTCAAGGAGAACTCGCCGCTTTACTCTTCGTTGCCCAAGTAGATCGCGTCATCGATTCAACCGGGGGTGCGTCTTAAGGCACGAGACTATATCGCCCCTGTGGAAACACGTTCAACGTCCTCCACGTCGATAATGGCTGACACTCGAGACTTCGCTTTCAAGTTTCAAATTGGTAGACTTCAAACGTTTCGATGTCACATCCACGCTCCGATTATTCTATTTTATTTTAAAAGTCGCTCTCAAAGGAACTTATAATTCTTTTCTGACCATTATAATATTTTCATGCATCTTTGCATATTTTATGGGGTGAGTAAAATTATATTTTTTTGTTAAGAAGACAATTCATGCGTAAAAGGATTAATTCTGCTCTTATGTTAATGCTGTTTAAGAGATTAGTGATATTCATATATGAGATAATAATAATTATAGTTATTATACATAGTATTATAGTATAGTAATTATAGTATTATAATAATTGTAGTTATTACAGTAATATATCATATATATAAAGTTTAGTTGAATATTTTTATTCTATTGTATATCCAGCCAGAAATGATTAGTCAAATCGACATCGATTTGATGGTCGGTGTCGAATATTGAGTGATATTTTTGTTATCTTTGATCTCATATTATAACTGTTTCTATGCTAATTGAGCAATTGCAAACATTTCTATTAGATTTCTATTATCTTTTGCTCCTTCTTTTCATTCTATATCGAATACATAGTATAGGTATGACTGTGTTTTTCAATTTTCCATTAATTTGATATAGAACTGTCCGAAAGACAATGGAAATATTATAGAAATATTCACAATTGTGCAATTCGAGATCGAAGATGACAAAAATATCACCCAGTATTCGATATTCATCAACGGTATCAACATCAAATCGACCTCGATTCGACTAATTATTTCTGGGTTATTTTAAATCTCGGAAATTTGTGCATCTAATTAAGAAAAACTTCTATAATGCACGCAACATTATATAAAAATTACGTGCAAAAGTTGTGTCATTAAAAAAAGGGTTGCCTTCATTAATACAGCTTCGTGAAACGAGAGGGACTTTCTTTAATGAAAAGCTCGAATATCAAATATTTTCTTGGAAATAATAACTCGCAATGGCTGCCGGATGGTTGTTACGCTTAACCAGGTCCCTTTTTCCTTCCTGTATTTCTCCTTTTTTTTCTCATTGAAGACCAAATCCGCTCGAGAGGTAAGCAATCTTCATCTCGCGCTCGTCCTGGCTCGACTTGGCTGCGTAATCCAGAGAAATATTGCAAATTCGAGAGCTACCGGGAAGTAAAAAGCCTTTTGCTGTTCTAAGACGTTCGCGGACGTGGAATGAATCGTGAAATCGCAAAACGCTCCTCTACCGATTCTCCGAGGAAAAGACCATTAAGTCTCGGATGCGCGTAGTCTATTGCTCGTATTTGCCAGTGTGTATCTAAGAAGAAGAAATATGCTCTCCTCCATTCGCGCGCCCTGGCGAGCTAACGCACGTTTTTTTAAAACCAATTTACATACTTCGCGTTTGAATTAAAATACTTGAGAAGGTATCCCCGCTGAGAAGAGTCTGGCAATAAAAAAAGCACATCTTAAAGAACATTTTTTATTGCTCTTAAAAAATTAAATGATGACATTACGCTTTACGCACGAAGCTCCCCCGACATGGAAAATAAGATCGTGCGTGTGGTTTTCTTTGGTGAGACGCAAGCGTGTCGAAGGGAACGCTCTCGATCTTCGCTGTGAATCGGCCGCGTCACGCCGAGGAAGCGACGTTGTACAAATTTCCAAGTCGCTTCATCATCGTCGGCTATCAGTCACGAAGAAAAGAAGCGTTGCGCGAGACGGAAAGCATGGGTTCAAAAAAGCTTTATAAAAAAAATATATTAGAAAAGGGGGCAAACGCGGAGAAACGCGGAGAGAAATTCGTGAAGAATAAATGTGGGAGATCGCGGGGGAAAAATCCTACGACATAATCGCGGTACATCAGTAACAACAAGAGTTTTCGATATTATGTTTCAGAGACGGTGAGCACTAATAAATTATTCGTACAACGATTTTCTTAAATGTTATTTGTTGCATGGCGATATTGGTTTAAAATTATGTTTCTTTATTTGTGCTACAAATTTATACTAATGTATTATGAAATGTACAACGATAGCTTATGCATATAATTATTTATGATTGCCATGCTATACGACGTTGTGTATCCTCGACAATCTGACAGGATGAAGAAGAAACTGCAGAAATACACAAATCAAGAAGTGATTACACCTTCCGGGACGAGCGGTATATTCTCAGAGGCGACGAACGGGGGCCATAACTGCGAAGCTACAACAGAGGCTCCTACAGCCTGGTCGGGCCAAGCAGGATGTAACCTACATCCGTATGATGCATTACACCGGCACACTTCCGACGTTCGCACGTTTTCTTCATCGCGAACTCTACGCCCTTTCGGCGAATCGAAATATTTCTTCGCGGGGATTTCCCGGGACCGAGTTTGTCTGTTCCTCACGCGGGTCTCTCTGTGACCCACTTCGCGAATTCATGTGCAACCGGCACGTACTGTTTCGCAACCGTTCATCTTCGGGGCGACGACCGCATGAATCGTAATCACGTTCGAAAAAGCCGTTCACGTATCTCGAGCACGTAGACCAGGCGAGTGACCGGAAAGGGGGGGCCGCGGGGCACCTACGGCGTCTCGGCTGGCCGAACTGCAACGGCAAGTTTCCACGGCACGGGACCGTGAGATGCTTCCCAACAAAGTTTCCGGGAGAAAAAGCGGGAGACGGGAACAGATAAGTGCCGTATACTTTGTTTTTTTGTCGTTCCGTTATATCCCCGCCCGAAGATGCGGAAGAGCGATTAAAGTTACCAAGCGCAAGTATCGAAGGCGAGCACCTTGAGAATCATGGCGCACTTTGTGAGCCATATTGTTCGCTGTGTTAAACGTAAGAAAAAGTTGATCCCTTGAAACTTCCAATCAGGCAATTGCGCGCTAATGCTTTATATAATAACACTGACATAATAGTCCGCAGTTAGTCTCTGCGTTTGTGTCATTTTATCGCTGTATACAAAATAAAGTATTATTGTACTAAAAATTTTAGAAAGTAAAAAAATGTATCATTATTAAATCTCTAAATGTTAAAATTTAATTTGTTTTAACGCTTCAATTTTTTATCGACCTATTAATTATTTACTGAATAGTTTCTTCTTCATTTAAGTAATTTTTTTCTTAATATTGATGCTTAGAAAAAGCGTGACGTTTAAGATATAGGTACTTTGTAGAAGTTTTAATATGTGCAATCTGCTTCTTATCAAGCATTAGCAAAACTTAATAAATATATATACATAATCTATATTATATTTAACTAAATATATACATCCAAGGAGAACTTCCCCACATTGTCTTGTGGAATTTCCATTTAAATTAAACTCTTAACGTTCAAATTAAATTAATTAATGTTACCGTGTATTCTTAATGCGCGGTTTAGCAACAGTTTAATTAAAGTTTCTAAACAGACAAGAGAACATTTCCGTTCGTCGCAAAAGATTATATCGCGATACTGATACGAGACGCAGCGCGCGCCAAATTTTATTTCTGAATAGAATCTCACCCGGCAATGTAAGGAGTGTCCATATTTGCTGATGCGCGAGTATCCGCTGTTGTCGGCAAATATTGAATTCGCAAATGAAACGTAAACGTATTAATTCAGGTTAATGCATTCCGGTTGGTGTGGTCCCGAGGTCTTTAGCGAAATTATTTATCGACCGCCGCAACATCGCTGGAAATTGCATCGTGCTTCGGAGTTGCAACAGAATTCATTACATCATAATTGAAAATATAAAAGACAATGCAAACGGAAATGGAAATAAATCGATAAAAACAACGGTTCTGATTTTCGAATAATTTAAAAACTTCGAAAAGATTTATCTCAATCGTATGTGTCGATAATCAACTTATATATGTATATGTACTAGCTTGATATCCGTGCTACGATATGTGTGTGTAACTACTTTAAATAAAAAACCAAGTCGATATCTCGTCGGGCCTAAGAGATATTGAAGAATCCAAACAAAGAAAATACATACTCCTTTTCATCCCCTTAGGGGTCGAATTTCTAAAAACCTCTTCCTAGTGGGTCATGGAAGGAATATAACTCCTCGAATTTCATGTTTCTAGGTTTAAAGGTTTGGGTTGGGCGTTGATAAGTCAGTTAATCAGGACATTTGTTTTTATATATATAGAATATTTCGTTTTGTATTTTTATGTACATGAAAAATATATAAATTTTTACGTGAAGCTTAGGTTTAGGTGATTACTTTTAACATATTATTAATGTGTATTGAGAAATATTTTTCAATACTCACAATCAGCAATACAAAAAAGTCTAAGTATCTTGGAACCAAATGATACTAAAATTTCTTAAAAAGAGATGTAGGACCAAAGTAGTTTGATACATGTTTGGGACACTTTATACTCTGTACTACCATGAGAAACAGGGAGATGGAAGGAAACAGTAACGCGCGATTCTCAAGGATCGCAAAAGTTTGCCGTTTAATGCATCGATCGACGCCGCGACGGGGCCCCGCGGCCGCAGGGTCCGAGTTTCGAACTTGTTTAAAGTTCGGATGCGGTCCTATCAGTAGCGTGCGGACACGTAGAAACTTTCTCGCCCTTTTCGTTTTCGGTTCTCTCTTTTTTTTTCCA
The DNA here is from genome assembly GCF_030848805.1 of Temnothorax longispinosus. Taxonomy (NCBI): domain Eukaryota; kingdom Metazoa; phylum Arthropoda; class Insecta; order Hymenoptera; family Formicidae; genus Temnothorax; species Temnothorax longispinosus. The sequence goes on along the minus strand of NC_092363.1, from coordinate 22,591,871 downwards.
TCGCGTTGTCCACGTTACTCGGCCGGGCGATGTATCGGCCCGCGGCTTCCCTTTCATCCCTCTTACGGCGTTTCTTCCTTCATTTTTCGCGTCGGCGGCGGCGGCGGCGCGGCGACTGAGTTCTGAACTTGTTCGGAATATTTTTCCACGCCGGTCATATTGGATGCCGCCGGGCAATAACGTTTTTCAAGCCGGTCCCTCGCGTGGTAATAAATCCTGTACGATCGCCATTGAATATTTAATAACGCGGTATATCCCGCGAGCATTATTGCGGCGTCGATAGAGATCTGGTAATTTCATTTAATGCGACGCGCAGCATTTTCCATTAAAAAAAACCAATGCACAGTTGAGCATAAAATTTCACATGTGCCAATAGAGCGTCAATTTTAGGACACGTTTCGATCACCGCAATCATTAGTATAAAAGTTATATTTTATTAATAAATTTAATTAATACAAAAAATCCGATACAGGACGTTTGGATGCTGGTACGCGAGTTTTTCTTGCAAGCGCGGATTGCTGGAGTTACAGAGACGTGGTCAAAGATTAATTTGAGGGGGATTGCAAAGGTTTTACTTCGTTAATGGCCAATGCGTTGCTTGTACCGCTATTCATTCGTATTTGTCATAAATCTTCTTGTCACGAGCCAGTATCGGTTTCGAGAAGTGCTTCGTCGTTTTAGTCGCTCAATCACTGTAGCTGGCATCTAAGAAGAACGATGGCTATTCGCGGAAGAACGTTCCATCTTTTATTCCTCATCTTTTTGCTCTATCAATCCGTACTTGAATTTAACCCGTTATGAATCCGGCTGTATCTATCGGGTTTCGTAAGAATAAGAAATTCCGCATACGAATGTATATGCACTCTCTTCCAGTTTCCATCGGCGGATTTTTCCCGAAATTTTCGGGAAATATTAAACATTGTTATTGAAAAAATAATTTAATATTATCGTTGAGTTAAGGGTCTGTTGGAAATCCAATCGGAAGGAAAACGGGCTAATTATAAGAGCCGTTCGCTGTTCACGATGCGAAAGAATATTTATTCTGTATTTAATGTTCGAACGTTTCGGTCCCTTTTTGGACCATCTTCAGCATAATCGTTACCGAAATTGTATTTGATGTGTTGGAAAAATGTGTAGTGACGCATACTTTCAACCAGCGTTATTTATTTAATATTAATATTGTTATTAACGGTTTAATTATACGTATACTCGCGATCTCTCTCTTTCTCCTCTGTTCTCTTCTGTTTTATTAATTTTGTAAATATTCCCGTAAATTTTAGGGAGGTGGAAATGTCGATATGATTATTAAATTATTATAATTGTGTTATACGGTAACATTAACAATTTATTTTCAAGAGAAATTCCTAAAATCATGTATTTAAACACTTTATATCAAATTATCTCAAACAAAATCTCGAAATGCGTCACTTTAAAAGAATGATGGCTGAATTTTCTCAACAGTTTCTGTATTCTGCTATTGTTAACTCGTATTTGATACATGACGTAAACGCAATTTTATTATACATTTTTTATACCGAGACACAGATATCTTTTTCTATATTTAGACCTTTTTTCTATCAGTGTCGTTTTTAAGATTCCTGAAAGTAAATCGACGTTTACGCCTCGTCGGCCTCTCGTCGCATTTTGACATAAAGACGCCGTCGCGCGAACGAAACTTTTAATAGAGAGGTTGACACGAGCCGTGGAACGTCGCTGCCGCTTACAAGCGTGACAAGTCGGAGAGAGCGGCACTCAAGGCGATGAAATTTACTTAGCAAGAGTAACGACATCACTGTCCACTCGGAAAAGACACTCGACGAACGGGAGCGAGTCAGGTATAGTATCGGAGAACAGCGAAATACAAGAGAAGGGAATTTGAAGTTAGATCATGCATTCAGCTCTATAATGAGCTGAGATTTCAATTTTATATAAAATATAAACATTCGTTAAAAATTACTAATAAAATAAGAACCATTAATTGGTTTAAAATAAATTGTAAGTAATTTAGTTTAAATTTTTAAATATTCGTACTATTGTAAATAAATTTGAAATTATAAATCAATTATGAAAGTAGCTTTTAAATTATTTTACCATTTGCCATAAATTACATTGCATAGGTATTACTGTTCTTTCAACGTGTCGGGATCTGTTATTTCGAAGTTTAGTTTGAGATATCGTTAGATTCTATTCACCAAGTTCTCGCACATTGTGGAAAATTTTGTTATTGGGAAAAGTTATGATTTATTTTATCTATTAATCGATCAAGCAGTAACATATTGCGTCGCAAAATCAATAATATTATACCGTATTGCGTCATAAAATTGGTTCTCTATCTCTCGTATGAGATTTATGATTTTGTCATTTAAAAGATTTTATAAAATAAAACGGTATTTAAATATAAAACGAGGAAATAAAATTACAAAAGAATCCCAGAGGAAGAGCTAATATTCGTATATAAAAAACGCATCAAATGTAATATGCATTTAAAATTTAATGGCTCACCCTCGTTAAGGTGAGCAAGCTATTTAACAAATTCGCCGCGCGAAATAAATTTTCCCGGTAAATCTCATTGTTTGCTTTAATCGCGCGCAATAAGTTTGCAGTGACGTTAATATCTCCATGTTCGTAAATTTCTGCGGATATTTTAGTACTCATTATAAATCGCCCTAAATCACATTATCGTGCGCATCAGCGAGAAAAAAAAAGAACGGATTCGCGCGTTCCATTTTCAAGCGTCGTTCAAGCCCCTTTTAAGACGGTGTTAAATTATCGAGACACGTCAATTCCGCGAGAGACGGTGTTTGTAATCGCGCAGACAGGAACGCAATAACTATTTATAGCGAATGCATTTTCCATCGCGATTGTAAAATCCCGACAAGTTACGCGATTTTACCTCGAACCATTTACGAACATTCATTTGCATCTCACACGCGAAATGCGACGTCTATAAAGCACAAGCACGCATATATTGCACGTTGCCATCAATTAGGAAGTTTCATCGAGTTCCATCGACGCTTTAGCATAAAATTTCACAAGCAATAATTTGCAGATTATCCTGCGAATAAAATTGTAAAATTAAAAGATAGTCGGATAGTTAATCCTCCTAATAAAATTTATTCGGAATTTTTAAAAAAACATTACCTTTTTAATTATGGTTATTAAGTATTGATTGAATTTTATAAATTCTGTTCTTTATAACATCTTAATATTAAATAATTTATAGATAATATATTCTCAAAAATGATCATGATGCAATTTGCTTTTTCTGTTCGCTCGATATGTCTTTTAAGATTAAAATTAATGCTATATTGCACTCTAAATGACTTTCGTTAAAAGATGAGCTTACAAACGCTAATGACATCTTAGTAAGTCAAATCAAGCGCGAGAGAAAGGCACGAGGTGACAAAATTCAGTTACTTTGCCAGACTAATATCATTATTGCCCACTTGAACGAGTAGAAAAGCCCCGCGTAAGACGAGACAAGTGATTACTCGTGCGAGTCGTCGACCTCAATGCGCGGCGGGTCTTCCAGCCACATTAATATTTGCGCGAATGTCTTAACATGATAAATTAGTGAGATCTTGTCGAGCTGCGTCTCGAAATAGCTTATATGAAATAGCTTACATTTTGATTATTCCATCGATGTTATTAACTAATCATTTTTGCAGCTAAAAAAGAATTTAAAATTTCATAGACATAAAATATAGAAAAAATAGGTATATTTTTATATTTTTCATACAATTTACTGACTACAATAATATATCTGTATTGTATATAATATTTTTATAAAAATATAATTATTTCACACCTCTCTAACTTTTATAAATTAACCCATGTCTCTTAATTATAACACAAATTTTACTTGAGATAGAATTAGAAGTATATTTCAAACGCGCGTCGTATATATCAAATAGAATTTATAAAATGTTTTGTCTGTGAATTTGATTTATTGCATATTTATTCATTTATTATTTGATAAATATATTCATTTATTATACGATAAATGTATTTATATTAACTTATACATATTATATACACTTATGTTTGTAATATTATAAACTTCATATCAAAGAATTATTCATGCTCCGGTTAGTAATACATTTGATTTCGCACAATAAAATAATTATTACATTTATTATACTTTATTTAATTATATCTACTGTGTGTCAAAAGGCAATACAAAGCAATAAAATAAAATAATAAATCGGTTAATTTTATATCTCAAGGATCAGTGAACTTTATGCTATAAGAAGCACTTATTTCTAGCAAACTTTCTCGAATAATAAAATGCTTCTTCAATTCTCCTGCGACGACGAACTCGCGCAATTTTTAAGTACCAAGTATCCCGTGACTCGTATCAAGAAGCAGAAAAATATTTAATGGCTCGATGAAGGACTACTAATTTAAAACGCGGGGCGAAACATTCTTAACCTTTTTGTATAGTCGATTTTTACTGTATAAAATGCAAATTTTAAGTACCCAATAAATAAATGTAACGAAATTTTATTTTATTTCTTGTAACATGGAAGTCATTATAAAGACTTATATCAGAATTATCACACTTTCCCTCAACTGCAAATGTACCTGCAGATGTTTTAATGTTCTTAACAACCGTTTGATTTTTATATTCAGATTCTTTGCCACAAAAGTTATTGTAAATAAAATAAATCTAGGTATTCCTGACTATATTACTTTTAAATCCGGTGTAAATCTCTTTTAAGAATAAAAGGATTTCTCCAATGTATTCGCGCAAGGAAGTTATCTCGTATGGTTCTCGCAATGATCGATTCAATTGTATTAAGTTATTTCCTTGGTTATTTCACGCTCCTATTCGTTTTCATATTACGGCACAGTGCGGCACCTGACAAGTCGGAGCACGTACACGTTGCCGAAGTACAATATCGTGTACAGCGCGCGCAGCTGCGCGTTTCGGAAAACTCATACCTTTCGTACGAATACAGTGACGTTTCTCCAGGCAGCACAGTTGGGATCATCCCTTACGAGTTTCGCTTATCGCGGGAAGGATTGCCGTGTCCTCCTGAACGGCGCGACGGGGGACGCGAAGGGGTAGTACCAGTCAACCGCAATCCGAGATAAACCTCGATAGCGAGTGTGCACGTAAGGATTTGTAGCCCCCCCCCCCTATAGCTATATTCCCCGCACGGATTTTCGGCACTATCATTCGTTCCGAGCTCCAATGAACCTTGCTCGATAGTGAGACGAGAGAGAGAGAACGGCCAGAAAGTTTTCCCCGAAAAGCGAAATCTGGCAACGGTCCAAGCGTTTACTCGCTACGGGGTCAAGTGAGATAATTGAGGTCCCATAATTAAATGCAAAGTGTAAACATCGAACATTACGATATTTGTGCAATAATGAAATTGCATATATGAAAAAGATTTAAAATCAAGTTAATAATGTTCTAATGTGTTTTTAATAATTATATATTTAAGGAATAAAATCACCATTATTTTATTAATAAATTTAAGATTAATAAAAACGTTATCGAAAAAAATGTGTTGCTAAAAATTTGAGTTTAAAAATTGAGTTTGAGTATTATATTTTAGTTTTAACATGAAATATACTTTCATAATCTATACACCATCTCTTTATTTTCATTCCCTTCGAACCGTGAAATCGACAAATATCCTGCGCTATTTGGAGCAGTGAACACGAATTGAAATAGGGCATTAGATATTATCTATAGATATGTAATGATTCTAAAAATGGGACGCGGGTAAAAAGTGCTTTAGACCATAAATCCGTTACGTGTTGAAAAAGGTAGCGTTTCCGCCGCTCGTTTTTATTTTCCAACCCTTCGCACTGAAAATTGTTCACTCGCTTGGGTAGCAATTTAGACCGAAAGTAGCTCGAGCTATCTCCCTGCCTGACGAGAATGAGGAAACGAAAGTGATGTTCAGACGAAAGAGCTCAGTTCGATTTCTTCCACCAACTCAGTATTCGCGATATCTTTCATTTATTCGCGAACTAGACGGACTCGTGAGAAAATACAAGGTGTTCTAAAGTAAAAGTATTTTAAGAGCCTAGTATATGTAAAATAAAAATACTTTAAGATCGGTTTGTTTAGATTATGCATGTAATTTAATTTTTTAAATTTAAATTCAGATTTATATAAATTGTTTAAATTATAAAAAGGCGAGAATAAAAAGCTATATGCTCGTTAAAAAATATTTATCATTTTTATATCAATTAAAATAAACTAAAATTGATTCTACAGAAAGAATGATTTAAGAAAAAAAAATTTTTCATAATTTTGTTTATTTTCAATCTTATCGTATAACACATTTGAATCAAGTTTATTTAAAGTTCGTCAAAAACTGCAAAGTAAAGTTTTGTTAATTCACGAAATTTTTTAATTCTTGCTTTAAACACAAAAATAATTTGACGTCTTGATATCGACTGAATTACTATTTTCTATTAAAGATCCACCGATGATTTTGATACACCCCGTAGCGTATCTTATTTTTGTACGCAGACGTATATGCGGCCTTCAAATTCGACACATTGATGTAACTCGCATGCATTACGATCCCCAATGCACGGGATTTTGATGGATATCCGGGAGAGCAAATAGAGCTCTCCTGGCATTGCGTGTCGCCAAGGATTTATGCCACTCTTTCTTCGTAGCTCCGGCGGCGTTGTCTTGACGGTAACGGAAGATATCCGGTGCTATTAGCATCAAGCTCACTGCGAGTTCCGTAATAAACTAGTATGGTAGAAAATACAATTCCCCGAATACATGGCAGCCGTCACGAACGTTACATTACATTACGCACGTTTACATTCTGTTTTGAACTTATAACTTTGCAGAATGCGTGTAATTTTACATTTAACTTAATCATCTAATTTCGTAAAAATGTAGAAAATTCTGAAAATTTTGCGAGAAACATTTTAAGAACTCGCTAGAAAAAGATTAATCCAAACTTCAACGCTTACACGTTTATGGTTTTGTGACAATTTGACATCTCGTATATGGTCCGTTTGAGCCTTTACGTCAATTTTCGATGTCTCTACTTTGCTCGCTATAGAGAAAATATGACGATTCGCGCTCGAGAAATTCGTTTCGTCAATTGACGCGAATAGCTTCCGAGGGCATTACTCGCTCGAATAGGCACGCGCGAAGGTACAGTGGGCGTCTGCCAATCGGCTGTAAGAAATAACGCTGCGATGCATAACGAGATGCAGAAAAGTATTCGTGCGCGTGCAAGACGGCCAGATGAGATCGTAAAGCCCGACTTTTACGAGCGACCTTAAAACCCGATCGGGTAATTATGGTCTCCATATGGGGTCGCAGTTTTTCCGGCCGCATCGCGTCGCCGCGGCTTTAACACCGCTCTCATTTTTCCTACCGTCCCCCTTTCCTCGATCTCCCGGTCCCCCCGTGCAAATTAAATTCGATTATTATTTGGCTTCTGCGCGAGGATTCTCGTATATCATTCCCGCGGGCGAAAAATGGCTCCAACGCTTTCCGTGGGAATAAGCGAAGACAGATAACAGCCGCGCGCGGGAAATTCCTTATTCGCCAAGTAAAGTTATTTAACGATGAGATTGGCTTCCGCTTTTAAAGGATTATGAAGAACGGATGGGCGCGAATTGGACATATTCGATTATTCTTATGGTAGAATTCACAGCATTATAAAGAGGTGAGTGAAATTAACTTTCGTAGATCTGCTATGTGGTAATTTAATTGCCCTTTTTTGGAAAGAAGATAATGACATTTGGAGTAATCAATTTAGGTCTTACTTACTTAATTAACGCTAGTTAATTTTATATAATTATTTGCTTAACCTTATCATTGTGAATAAAAATATGTAGTATTCCCGCTTTAAGATTCGGTTTTTGGAAAGAGTGATAAATTCGGAAAGGAGTGCTAAAGAAATGTAATAAGTGATATCAAAGTATATCGTCGGATCGTCCTGATTTTGAGCACAGGTGCATGGACGCGATCGATGCACTTAGGCAAGCCGGTATCACGATTCGGAAATCGTGCCACGCTAAAATTGGATTCTGTTCCCGCAGGAACAGCCGAGGTTCGCGGTCGGCGAACGGAAGTCTGCCAGCACCACCTCCGCCTTACGTCTACAGGCTGGAATTTCCAATTTAGTTGTCCGGGATAAGAAGGCAACCATATTTAGAGCGGACCTGGCATTAAATCGGGAACTCAGGGAACGCCTTGTGCGCTGTTTCTCGACAATCTAGACGAAACGTGGCGGCATCGATTTCCGGCTTGGAGAGGATTACGCAGTTGTTGCCGGATAGCTGTTATTCAAATTTTTATGAGAAACCGTTTAATTATTCAAATAACGTGACGTTTGAGCGCAAATTTTTTAAAGTTGTCAAACGTGATCGTCTGCTAATCATAATCAATGTTACAGTGCACAGAGTTCAAGTGACGTGTTAATCAATATTCCATATTTTCGCAAAAATTTTACTTTGAAGCTAGATTTCGGATATGTTCCGATATACATTCAATATTTATGACAGGGGCATTTTCTCCTTTCGGTAATTTCTATCGCGGAGGGGATTTTTAACTTCGCGATGATGAATGTATTGCGACAGCTTGCGGAAACATATCCAACGAAGTCACGTCGCGAAAGTCGCGAAAGCCCTTTTTGCCCTTCCATCAAAACTTCACGCTTTACGACTGCGAAACGAGTTTTTGTTGGAAGTGCAGATATTGCGGGCGTTCTTTATATGAGGCACAATCGCTGCAGACAATAGCGAAGTCTCGGGTTTGCGTTCTTCACCGAAGTGTGCTTCTTCTTCTTTTTCCTCTTTTTCTTTCGTTTTTTTTTTCTCTTTCTTCTTTTGCCCGACTGCATCTCGCGCTGATTCCGGTTTATGAGGCTCAACGGAGGGGGTACCTAAATGCCGTATTAAGTAATCGATACGTCCCCGTGAAAAATAAATGTAATTCAATCAAGACAGCTTGTCTGAAACTTTTTCGTCGTATAAATCAAACTCTGTTCAGAATTCCCGAGCATGTAGATAAACTTTTTGTAAAAGCACAAATATAGGTCAAGAAAAACGCTCTCTAATAGATGTACCTACAATCAATTTGAAACACAAGGCAAATAAAACCCGATTTTATAGCAAATAATAAATAAAATTTAATATACAAATATATAAAAACGAATTACAAACGTTTCGGTCTTAAGGTTTAGATCCTCTTCGGTGTAACATTCAGTTTGTGCGTTGATTTTAGCTCAAAAGCATTGTTTCGTTATTGAACACAAACACGAAATAAACCTTAAATTCGAAACGTTTATAATTCGTTTTTACATTTGTATATTAAATTTCATATTATTTATTATTCGCTATAAAATTATTTTGCTATTATTTGCCTTATATTTCAAATTGACAAATATAGGTATAATTCTAAATATTGATATATGCGTAATTATTATCACAGTTCATAAATGATTCCTGCGCGAATAATATTACTGATAATTTTCTATACACGCGGACTAAATCGATGTGAGATGAAAGGATCTGCTGCGTACAAAATCATGTTTTCGTCTCGCGATTCTGCGATTTACACGAAATTAATCTTCTGAAATGTGCTCACAGTCGGATGAAGAGCGACTTGAATCGATTAATCTAAAGTGCTTGTCGGTAAGATATTCGGTAATTTCTTCATCGTATAGAAAAATCGCGACAACTGACGCAACGACGTAGTGAGACGTAGTCGGTCGTTAATAACGAGCGAGCGAGCAGTAAAGCAACGAAATCGTTATGCTCCGATTTACGAGAATTTGTTGTCGGCTTTAAAATCCTGGTAGCGGCGACGGCGGCGGCGGCGGCGGCGCGCGGACCGCGCCGAGTTTGGACCGAGTCCAGGACGACTAGCGAAGACCTCGCTACCGCCTTTTTCTTTCCGCTCCATAAAGTGAATGTCGCGCTTTGCCGCTCTTTGCCAGGCCGTGTCCTCGCGCCGCAGAACCGCTAGATCTTCCATCGTTACTGTTCCGTGATTTCCCGCCTTCCCCGAAATCGTCCTCTTCCGTCCACACGAATACCTCGGTGGAAAACAATGCAATTTGCCAGTGATATTCAGCGCAAAAATTTGATAAACTCGAGTTAGTGAACATTTAAACAGTATTTCTGAACGCAGTACATTGAGCTAAATTTTCATTCTGCATGCTGAGATGTAAAGAAACGATGGAACAAATTCTTCAAACACAATGACGAAAACAATGGAATAAATAACTTTTTAATTTCCTTGGTTTTTGGAGAATTTAATTTTATTTGATTGGACTATCGATTTGATTTATTCAATTTTTCTTACGATGAACCAACCAATGTGATGATTCCGATATTCGATTTTCTGGGATATTCTGCATGCATATCGTTTAAAAAGCAATGAAATGTGAGTTTAATGGAACCGGATTATAGACACACAAACCCTTTAATGTAAAAAAAAAAAAAATATTACACTGATTTATCGTTATATAGCGCAGGTACAGTTCGTTTTTCATCATTTTGCTCTTTAATCCTGTCTCTTTGGCCTGGTTAGTTCGGAAAAGCAGAGCCGGGGAACATATCGTGTGCCGTGGTGCCGCGTAAGAATGACAAGGTGGAGAAACCGGCTCGTTAGTTAAATGTCGCCGGTATGAAGCCGGCAAATGCTGCCATTAATATTGAAACGAGGTTCCTTTGAAAAGGATCGCGCGCATGCTAGTGCGCCCGAGGTATTTTCAAAAGGGTGTGAATACACACACACTTCTAAAATTGATGCCGAAATGTCGACGACCGGCTGACCGGTATATCACGTATATCCGGAGATAACGCGAGTGCTATAGAAAAGTCAAGTGCGGCTCTATATACATTCTATACTTGCCCTTCTTTCAAGCTTAGTTATTAGTAATTAGTATACATATAGTAATTAGAAATTCATCAATTTCTAATTGCAAGTTACACATAAGTTATCTTGTTTTTGATAAATTACAATTTATTTGCTTTTTCAGAAGCGTTAATTAATACACACTGTTAAAGGTTGGAGAATAAAATTTAAACCAATACCATGAGTTAGATTTATTTTGTTACTTTTAACTACCATGTGCGTCAAAATTTATTAGTTTGAAATAAAATAGGATTATTTTAACTTCATTAATTTAGTCAAATTAACATTGTTTTAGTTAAATAAACTACATATTGAGTAGGAGCAGTGGCGACCTATGGAATAGTTAAAAATTACTCAAAATTAAGTTTAATTTAACCCTATGAATTTGGCATTGTAGTTGCTATAATAAAATGTCATCTATGTGCGACAAACTTAACCAGGAAACGGTTAATATAAACATTTTAAACATTTTAAACATTTTAAATATGGTTTGTTATAAATTATAAAAGAGATATTAATTAACATAAAAAGACATATGTGAAAAGAGATTTAATTATTTTACTAACAAATTACGACTTAGAGACCACTTTGATAATTACCGGCAGAATTATACTTTCGTAAGAACATCAAACCTGCAATGTACTGTTAAACGTTGACTCGTACTACTTTCCGATTACGCGAGAATCCGATTAATCATTCCGCAAATTTAATTATGGTTAAAATCATTGATTCTCTAGTAGCGGATCGAAAATAAATATCAACTTTTATCAACCTGAGAAGTTCGGGGATTAGTTTCATTAAACATTGACTCGTACTACTTTCCGATTACGCAAGAATCCAATTAATCATTCCGCAAATTTAATTATCATTAAAATCATTGATTCTCTAGTAGCGGATCGAAGATAAATATCAACTCTTATCAATTTGAGAAGTTTGGGGATTAGTTTCATATTTGCTCAATCTGCGGGCGATTATGGTTTGGCTTTCGGCAAGAATGTCGCGCTCGGAGTTTCGTGTGTTTCGAACGACTACTTATATAGGATCGTCTTAATTTTAAAACTTCAGAATAGAGGTTGATCGGAATATATAAATTGGTATAGTGCAACTATGCTGAATATTGTAGAAAAAAATTGTTTGGCCCTAAGATAATTTAAAATCCACTTTTATATTTAAATAGATAACGTTATTAAATTCTAGACCATTCAATTATTTATTTGTCACCATCACTTTCCACTCAACGATAATTTTTCGTTAATCGTTTATATAGCTATAGCAGTAGATGCTAATTAATTAATTATTTAATCAATTTTACCAATCGATTTTTATAAATAATTCGTTGTATGTTATAATTAAAATATATTATCATAGAGAATAACATTGTATTACTTTATTGTCACTGCAATCTTCACTTCTCTTCAAGAACAATCGTTTTATTTACGTTATCTAGCTCGATTTGCTTAAACATCCGCATGACGCAGTGAAGTAGCTTGTCTGTTTCATTTCTATAATACGTAACCCAGATTCGAAAACAAAAAGCTTCTGTTTGTCTGCACAGTATCGCGATGTCGGATCTTCATCATCCGATGGATTTCGGGCGCTCGAAAACGCAACGGAAAATAAAGGAAGCACACAAGAAAATTATCTTGTTTTCGCAAATTATTGCAATGTAAAAAATGACTTCAAATTTTATCAATATAAAAGATATTTTAATTATTATCGTAAATTACAAACGCACACAAAAATACCTTTTCAAAGCTACAATAATATAAACATAAAAGTAAGAAATTTATTTATCGTGTAAAATTCCGAGTAATATGTGTTAATATCACATTAATGATAAATTACTTTATATTTTAAGTATTTTTAATGTGTTAATATTATTTTAAAATTTTGAATATAACGTTATTAATTACATCATATATATTACGCTAGATTATGAATTTTTAATTAACTAGAAAAGACCATCTCTCTTCGCATTGAATTAAATTGCATTAAAATATTTACGAAAGCATTGAGCAAAATTTCATATTGAACACAACGCTGTTCGATGCTATTAATGGTATACAATGGTATACATGGTATCGCTTATACAATTTTATTCATTTTATTAATTAATCCCTGACAAATAACAAATAGATAAACAAATATTTACGCAGCGAATGTTTCTCACGTACCGGAAATTATACTGGAAAATGGAGAGAGACAGAGAAAGGTAGCATTTTCATTGTAATTGGTAAATATATGTTACTCGTCGAGAATCTCACTTTTGATATTAATTAATTATCTCGTCGGCCGATAATAGTCATAGGACTGTTATCATGGATTTTACACGAGAAATAATGCATAGCCGTTGATACTGCAGACAAAAAAACTTTTTTAAAATGTAACTAGAATTTGTTGTTATAAAATTTCATCACATGCTTTTATACACTAATGTACATTGCTGATTTGTAATACTAATTTAGTTAGTGTTTCTCGAATAAAGTTATATAGATACGTGTTACATTATTTCCAGGCATTATTCCTAACTCTTAATCAAATCGCAAAATTCAGCTAAAAAATCGCCTATTATATAAATTTGTTAACCGACGCCACAAATGCGACTAAAAAAAATTACGAAAAATAAAGAATTATTTTACGTTTTATAATAATAATATCTTAAAAATATAAACATTGGAAATGTAATTTATTATCTTTGAAAATTGCAGGTAATTTGTTCATATAATACATTTTAACTGAATAAAGTTTTTATAAACGCATGCAGAGAGATTTCTTTTTTTGTATGCAGAACTTTCATTCTTTTAGGAAGGAAAAGTAAGTTGAAGTTCAAATTAATTAAGCGAGCACTGAAGTGGATTATTAGCAGCAGATTGGCAAAGAGTGTCGTCAGCGTAAATGGGGATGTACCCGTAGCGGGAACGAGAAGCCGGATGAGCGAGAAAAATCATTAACGACGACTTCATTCGGCTAAAAATGCCACCGTCTAAATGCGACGCAATTTCAAATTCATGTAGTATAAATTTTGCTACAATTTCATTTAATATCAATATTATTGCATAAGGCAAATAAGACCAATACGCCGTTATTAAAGCGAGAGATATGAATAAATAATAAATTTTTCGTGTATTTGCACAAATTTTTTCAATCTACTAAACTGCGCGCCGATTTTTTTTGCCGAACTTTAAAACAGAGTTTTCGTTGAAGCATTAAAATTTCCTACCCCTCGCCGATTAATTGATCCTAATAAACGTCTAAAATACTGTAAAGAATTATGAATTTATTGCAAAAGATTTTAATGCTCCATTTTTCCTTTTTCGAGAAATTAATCGAATTTCTCTTCTTCTTCAATAGCTCTACAGCTGAAGATTGAGCCATGGCCTCTTGAAGTTCGGCCTTTATCAAATTCGAGGCCTCCCTTTCTGGTTTCTTATAGAGATACACTCTCGGTAGGTTGCCATTAACCCTTCGGAGAGATAGCGATCAAATAAGAACGATTTTTGGTCAGATTTAAACTCGGATCTTTAGTTCATTAGAGCAGCGCATATCTTTCTACGCCATGTGATCGCCACTTTAAATTCTATTTTAAAAGAATATTTGGATAAAAAATAATAATCGCAATTAAATTAATAATTTTTCCTTACTCTTAGACAGTCTTAGATAGTTTCTTCAATCTCTTTCTTATATAGCTTGTTCTTTCCAATCTTCATCAATCTTCATTCAATCTTCGTCCATAAGACAGAAACACCATAAAGGGATTTAAGTAAAAATTTTATGTTCTAAAAAAAAATCAGCATTCTACTTCTCATAGTTTCATTATTTTTTTCTGTTTTTTCTTATTTTTTTTTATTTATCTCATTGTCTGAGAAATAGACTTGTAAATTAAATTCGTTATAATCTATTTGACGGAAAATTTTAATGATAAAAAGTTAATCGAATAAAATTATTAATGTATTATATCTTCATGGTGTTCCGTAAAGTAGTTACGGTATGTAACTATTTTAAATTGAGAATTAAGTCGATATCTCATTGGGCCTAAGAGATATTGAGGAATCCGTGAACACGCATTTTACCTCTTTTCACTCCCTTAGAGGTCGAATTTCTGAAAATCCCTTCTTAGTGCCCTAGTGTTTACGTCATGGAAGGAACATACTCCCCGAATTTCATGTTTCTAAGTTTAGGGGTTTGGTCTGGGCGTTGATGAGTCAGTCAGTCAGTCAATTGATCAGTCAGTCAGCCAGTCAAGCAGTCAGGACATTTGTTGTTATATAGTAAAAATTATAGCTGTTTAAAATAATCAATATATATAGAAGAATAATTGTCTACAAAAAAACAGTTATAAATAATTAATTTGCAAGTAACAGACAAAATATAAAATGATTTGCTCTCTTTACGGTTATTTTGTCTCTCTCCAATGCCCCTCTCCAAGCTATTTCCTCCTCTCAGATTCATTCGTTCAATTTCACTCGTACAATGCAATACTTGCGAAAAAAAGATTAATTACGACCGCGCATACGAATCACTAGAATAAAACGCACGGCATTCTGCACGGCATTCCCGATGTTAATTACACGTGATGGGTGCTTCACCATTGTACATTGCGACGGAATCTCATTGAAACGCGATCACGAAAGGTGCACGAGAAAAATAGCTTTATAATTCGCTCGACACCCGTAAATCTCGCAAATTTCGCAAATTTAGCAAAATAAATGAAATGTCAAACAGCGGATGGTTTCGACAAATTACGGTGTGTATAAATACCGAATTTATGCCACACGCGGTTGACAAATATTAAAATACGGTTCTAATTACGACGGTGCTTATTAATTAAATGTAATGCAACAATGAGCAACGCTCGATTGCGTTTCGATTCAGCTAAAAGATTCAAAGTCTGATATATCCGAATATATATGAAATATTCAAAACACGATACAATACGAATTTTTATCTATCAATAAATCGCGCAAAACTTGAAACAAAAACTACTAAATTTATAGTTGTTAGTCGCGAGAGTTAATTAACTACTCGCACTGATTGCTCGTAGGTAAAAAACAATTACATGGTTTGATCGCGATCGAGTCTCGAGTAATAATGCTATACGATTGCACAAAGTTCGTGCCACTATTTGTTCGCCAGAGTTTCGCTGCGCGAATGACAACGCGGCGTACGACTTTGTTGTATATATCAACACAAAGGATATGTGCAAGCCAATCTTCCTTTACAAAGTATCGTATTACGTAAAATAAATGTATGTCGAATATTCTATTTCGCGCATTTCAAATGAATTTTCAATACATATTCGATATAACGTAATTTCGTTACTTAAATAACGTAATTTTCAGGAAAATTGCATTAATAAAAGATAATAATTACTCACCGATATACGATATGGAAGTTGTAATTATTTTCAGATTTCCTGGTCCCTTCTCTTTCTCAGATTCCATTCGTTTTGCGCTCGTACAACACTGCCGATATTACTTGCACGCGACGCGCGCTTTATCACGTATTTTACATTACGACGGAATTCCATCAAAACGCGATCGCAAAATTAACGCGAAAAAAAGGAAATGTAAAAGAAACAAAGCTTTATAATCTGCTTGATATATGTATATTCGACCGCTTTTAATCCGAAAGTAATAAACAAATTATGTTTCAAATCAGCGAAATCAAATTAAGCTCGAATACGTTCGAATTTAAGCATGATTAAACAATTTTATTATTTCTCATCCGCATATAAATATCGTAATAAAACAATTTATCATTATAACTCCTATCCCCAGCTGCAACTTGAATTCTTAAATCTTAAGCGAAACGAATAAATTGCGCGAAATATTTGCTTTGATAAAACTAGTCACGAAACAGTCAATTAATCGCGGATGCTGACTGATTATGCTGGTTAATAGTCGAGCTAATTGTTCATAGGGAATAATTGCCTTGGCTTCTCCTCGTACTTGACATGATCACGTTCAGATATACCAACACATAATACATAATACCGCACGATATGTGGAGCGACACGCGCCGTTGCCTGCGTGCCGTCTCGATCCGCGAATAACAATGCAGTGCGCGGCAGCCTTGGTATTGGTACTACCGAGGTCGCGCGCTAACAAAACAACACCAAGGCTGACCGACACATTTACACAGTTTCGTTCCAACCAAAGATTCAACAAAATTATTAGATTATTACTATGGAATATGCCATTTCTTGTATTTTTAATCAATTTTGATAAGAGAACTGTTATTGTATATATTGTGCACTTCGTTTTGTGGACTTGTAAGCGTAAAATAATGGTTGACTCTGTTCGATCAAAAAAGTGTTTTAAAATAAAGAAAAAATGTTATTTGAATACTAATTGATGAGAGAATTGCCTCGATCTCGAAATATGTGTATAAATGTATATTACTAATAATAATATAAATTTTTAATGTTGCATAAGAATTATTTCCTTCTTTTAATGATAATTTAAATGGTTGATATGTATCATTTAATTATTCCATTTACAAATAATTAATTAAAATAATACAAACGTATTATTTAAAAAAATTAAAATTGGAAATAAAATAAATATTCAATTTAATATTGCTAAAATATTCACATATCGAGCCTCATATATATTCATAACTATGATATATTCATATCAAATTTAGTAAAAACAAAATAATCGCCTGACATAAACACCTATCTCATTAAATCAGGATAAAATACAAGGAAATTATCATCTAATATGACAATAATAATATCTTTCAGAATACAAAAGTGTCATAATAAAAGTGTCGTATTTTGTAAATCTTAATTATAGTATTTTAAAAATCTATTTTTTGGATTCAAGTCAGATTTTTCATGTAAAAAAAAAAGTAATCGTCTTCTTCATAAGTTATTTTCAGAGAAATGTAATAAAAGATTTAAAAAATTATTAACATGCATACATATTTGATTTTATAATTAAGGATCAATTATTGAATTGCAAAAAACGAAATTCAGATTGTGTCTCAAGACAAACTTTATCTAAATGTTTTAATTGAGTCATAATTGCGCGCAAGTATTATGTAACAAATGTTAAAATAATTTTTAAGATAATTAAATCGTATCATGTTACGGATCCTCGTTCCAATTTTATGAGAAGTGCTTTAAAACTATTTTAAGAGAAGTATTATAATTCTAACCATCTCTCCTTTCCCTTCTCGGATTTACTTTTCTCTCCGCGGTTTTATTTAATAGAAAGGAATTCTCTCTTTTGCCGAATATTTCCTGGTAAAATCACATTAATGGGTATCATGCCTTCGTCATCAGGAATGCGTACGTGCTCGGTTTTGGGATCGAAAAGTAAATCGTGCTTGCTATTTGTTACTTGCTCCATTGCGCCCATTTCTGAGTAATTCGAGTCCTCGAGATACCCCTACTGATATACTGAACACACACAGATGTGCCGTATGCGTGATTGAGACAAATAAAAGTAAAATGGCAGTGAACTGGAGGACTAAAGAAAATTGTGATTGAAAAATTTAGGTAACAAGAAACAAAAACGACCTATATAAATTTTTCCTGCAAGAAATAGAAAGAAATATATATTAGATACGAGTCCAAAAACTGTAGAAATATATTCAGATGATTCAGATGCAACAAAATCGGTATAGAATTCGTAAGATGAATTGTAGATCTAATTACAATCACATGTCTTACATCTTTCATCTTTGTCGCGTATTTACTGCTAAATCTCTTTGAACGTAACTCTTTAGATAAAAAATATTTGGCTCTCTATCATAGCGAAAGATATCCCAGAAGTGGACAGTCATGTTTTACACTTAACTGTTTCGCGTGAGAAGAGAAATGTTTTAAAGAACAGCTGTGCGAACAATGTTGTTACAGAAATCAACGTTCGTTTCGAGGGTGAACGAGCGCGAGTCCAACCTTTCGTCGTTATTTTTCCTCGTTTCTCGCTGACAAACACAAGTGTCATCGTATAGCCTCTTTACGATTCTCCACGGAGTTACATTAATTGCTACGGAATCGTTGCTGTCGTAAACATAAGCGGATAAATCGCCGCTGAAGCGTTAATCGATGACGTTGATAGCGCGCTAACACGACAAGAAAATGCGATAATACGAGCAAAAATGGAACAACGCGGGAAATATTTCCTACGATTGTGCGGAAATTACTGAAAATTATTTCTGTATCACGTCTAGTTTGTCGCAATCAGAAACGCATTTTTCTCTCCTCGGCTGTGCTAAATTGGCAAAAGTGTCGCGCGAACGTAATTTTCCGCTGTGAAGCTCTTCGTCTTATTTCGCTTCCGCGTCGTGTCGGAGCATTTACCTTATCGAGACGAGTATCATGGCGAATATCAGGTACTTTCCAAGCAGCGGCACAACCAACGACGTCGGCGGGATGATCTCGACGACCAGCAGAAAGAACACGTGGAGACTGATGAGAATCGAGATGGAGAGCGTTACCTGAAATTGCGAGACATTTGTTAAGAAAAGTTTCATTATATAAGGGGAATAATGTGAAATATTAAAAGTTTGTTTTATTTGAAATGATCGCGTTTATTATAGTAACAGGATAAAGTTATAAATGTCTAGTCATTTATATCTTCCATTGAACTACTTTGTACGATTAAGATGTAGAATTTTGTAATCGTATAATATTATAATCGTATTTATAATTTTATAGAATTATACAATTATACTTTATATTTAGAATTTTATGGATTTGTATATATATATATATAGTTTATTCTAAATCGAATAAATAAATTGGTATGTAACGTTCTTTTCATATTTTTCTATCTAATCTAGTAAATAATTAACCTTTGGTCAATATTTTGTTTAAAATTGTGTTGAAAGGGAATTAGTCAATTATCTTTTAATTCATGTTTTATCAAATATATCAGAATAGAAGTGCAAAAGTATACAAGAATAAAGAAAGATTATTTTGCTACTTCTGTCACTTTAAGACGAAGAGAAATATGAAGAAGAAGGAACAAGGAACAAGGTAGTTCAAAGACATATGTTGCCTTTCCTTCAAAATATGTCCCTTGACAGGCAACAAATTCGTACCTATTCGAAGGGGCCAGGATAGTAAAGGGCCACGGATACTCGAGTGGAAAATTCGTATTTATGATCTGCGTAAAGAATGTACGAAGCAAGAGCCAGAAGGATAAACGGGTCGGCCCCGTGAGGTGAAAGTTGTTCGCTGACAGAATTTATATGTGCCCGTGATCCATTTGTTTTAATAAAACTTGTAAACGAAAAACATCGGGCACGTACAGCCATGTCTCGCAGCGGTAATACTTTTGCCAAGTATGATGAAAATAAAAATGAAGAAGTACAACGGAATAACGAGGAGCAAAGTAAAATGAAATGTTTTTACCCACCATTGCAACACTTGATAAATGAATCTAATTTAATACGAATAGAATCGTAACATACACATACAGCAATATTAAGAAATAAGATTTTTCTCGAGGAATTAAATAAAATAATTAAATAAAAAAATTATCATAAATAAATGTCGTATATAAAAACTATTACATTTGAGTTAAATTTATATGTTTAATTTATATCACATATATTTATTTGTCCATACACGGACCAAATACATATTTAAAAAAACATATAAACAAGCACATTTAATATCATAAATTAAACATACAAATTCAATTAAAACATGATGTACTAATTAAAGACATATTGTCATATGTATCGACATACTTTTTTATATTTATTTGTAGCGCTAAATACCTATAACCTTATATTCATTGTTATAATTATTATGAGTTTTTAGAGTTACCTAATATCGAAACTGTAAAGATTAAAAAATGTCAAATTGCAAAGTTTGTTTGAAATGAGATTTGCTTGAAAAGTATAATTGTTCCTAAAACAAGTGCGCTTCGAGCAAATATTGCATTATAGATAGTAGGATATACCGTAACTAAACAAAAAACATTGAAAATTTTTCGTGAAGAATTTATCAGGCACGTTGCGGAAGTTAACTGGGTTAACGATTACTTAAAAAAAAAGGGGGAAGAAAAGGGTCTTCTTGCGTGGAACAGTCTCCACGTCCGGGATTTTATTATACTCTTTTATGTCGGACATTATATAGGTTGAAGTGCAACTTGTATGAAGTTAAAAAGTCAGACATGTACTTTCCAAACTGTAGTAATTTTTCTAATATTAAACGAATTTTTAAAGAAAGTGTAATAAAAAAGAAAAATAAAATAATTTTTCTATTTAGATGATAAATGCCCGCCATAAGAAATACTTAGGTTTTAATACAAGAATCAAAACAAGAAAATTTCAATTAAAACTTACGTGCTACATTTTTCTAATATTCTAAAAATTTAGATGTTATTGCAATGGTTATAGTACATGTATATTAAATATTTTAAAGTGATCAAATATAGAAATATCTTTAATATCTTAATTCTGTATTACATGTATATCTCAAAATTTAAAAGAAATTGAAAAATCGCTTCAAAGGATTTGAATTTAACTACATTTGCTGCAAATCCGGGAATCATGTTACGTAATATTCCTCTTAAAAAAATAAAAAGTGAGATTTTTTTACGCGAATTTACTGTAACCGTGATCACGTAACTTTTTTTTAGAATAAAATTTGATTGAATAAAATCCATGGAAGATTTCAGACGATGAAAAGTGAAATAAATGTAAAAATGCGCTGACATTTGCGTGATCGATCGTCTGGTTCCAACTAATATCTGGAAAATTCGCATATCACGATTTGAAAAAATAAAGATGAATATTTTAACAATTTAAATTAAATTATAAAAGTTACGATTGCACTTGGCTCAGAGTTGTCAGTTTAATTAAACTTTTCGTCTCTGTAGCTTTAATATTATTTGCGAGGAAAATTTTTTTAGAATAAACTCAATTTAATATCATATGTGCGTTGTTTGAGTATGTCCCGCGATCTTTCACGAAACCGGAGATCATTTATCTGTCAATAATATCTATTATAGAATGTATCGTTTTGTATAAATTCCCGTGAGATAATTCCCGATAAATAATTTCCGACGAAACGCATTTGCGAAAGCATATAGCACGTTGTCAGCCTATATTTCCCTTTTAATTGGATGCGACAGTCGCGTGGTTTTTTAATAGCGCTTTGCGGCGTTTTACGACTATTAATTTACACAGTACGGCTCGTCGTTACATGGAACTATCCATCAAAGCTGCGTCAGTGGCCAGACAATGTTTATATCTCTCTTTCAAAAATTTTATAAGCTAATGTATTTCTTTCAGCTTTCGCAATTTTCAATTCATTATCGCTACTTTCATTAAATAATATATAAATTGTCAACCTTTATTTATTTAATTTTTATTTGACCATGAAGCATGTATATGACATTTATTATTTTATTATTTATTATTACACTTATAGTTATTACACTTATTATATAATAATTTGCAGTTATTTTTATTATGCATTTGTCATTTGTCAATTTTTATGTAAGAGCCAAATAAAAAGATGATTTGCTTGTATATTTCTCTTTAACGAGCATTTATGTTAACTTTTAATCCCTAATCTATAACTATGTCGTAATATACCAGTATAATTAACATACAAGTTGTTTAAAAATATTTCTAATCATTAATCACGTGTGAGATAATAGCTTCCATTATGACTTGAATGTAAAACGGGTCGTTTCTTTTCAACGCATTTTCCGTCGATTACATCGGAATTTGCCGCACTGGCTCAGTAATAAAAAACCAGTTTACATTTTCCAGCAACCACGAATGTATAACACGCGATCATCGACGGTGGGCTCTTATCGGGCAGCAAGTCGGTAGCTCTTATTGCGAATTGAACGCAACGCGAGAGCGAACGTGGGAGGGGGCGAGGGCGCGCGCTTCATTTTTACTGCGGTTTTACTATCGCAATGGCGTTTCATAGCGATTAATTTAAAGAATCGACCACCGGAGGGGCGATAGCGTCTATCGGGCTGCTGCCTTGTCGTTCGCTCTGGCGGCTTTCATCGATGCATTCGGATCGATAGCGTACTCGGTTACTTTCCATCCGACCGCGCCTTTAATTATTGTTGCCCTCTGCTCCCCCTGGCAATCGCACGCGTATCTTTGTCGTTGTTTCTACCAAATGTTTGAACAAACGTTTCCGAATCAATTTCGCATGATCCGATAATTGTTGTATATTGCGGGAATATATAGGTAACTTTGTCCCGAATTCTCCGGTTCGTAAAATATCTCATCTGAATTTTAAAAGACTTTTTATCGTTCTTATTATTCATGATACTAATTACTTGCTTCCAAAGCCTCAGAAAACCGGTTCCTAATCCTCTGAATAAATTCATACACAGAAAGAAAAGAAGTGTTAAATCAAGACTTTTATTCTTGTATAGGTATAAGCAAGAATCTAATAATCTTCTGATAAAAAATTCAACTTTTTATTTCAACTTTTTTTCCTTGATTATTAAACTGTATAAATACCTTCATTCAAACAAGTTTTCTTCGCGCGCGTTTAACGCAATTTATATCTCATTTCAAGATTACAGATTCTTGCTTATATACAAGAATATAACACGAGAAAAAATATTCATATCTGATCATATATGATCATATATGAATGGCCATATATGGTCAGATATGGAAATTGGCCAGATCTGAGGATATATGATCTGGTATTGTATATGTTAATATCTGATCAGTTATGATCAGATATTAACATATACAATAATACCAGATCATATATCCTCAGATCTGGCCAATTTCCATATCTGACCATATATGGCCATTTATATATGATCATATATGAATATTTTTTCTCGGGATATTTTCAAAAGTTATTTTTTAAGAGTGTGTCACTTTATTATAAAAGTAGACTCCACGATACAACTAATACAAAAATTGTGCCGCTCTATAGTGCGAGACAGTGTCGTGTCTTTTGATACCGTTCTTATAACACTGTTTGTCAAATTTTAAATACGAGAAGCAGATCCCATCGAATGCCATCTATCGAATACTTTTTGAGATGCAATATCTGATCTGATCATATATAATCTTATATGACTATATAGGTTCATATATGATTATATATGCTCTATATATGGGTATGTAAAACTTATATCTGTGTTCATATCTTATTTATATATGTTCATATACTGTCAGATATGAATATTTTTCCCGGACATTTTATATCATTATATCCCAATCTGGTCATATATAGACAGATCTGATCATGTTTCATATCATTTCCGGCCGTATATGAACATATACAATCATATACAGCATCGTGTCTTGTCATATATGATCATATACAGTGCCGATACAGTTATGTATGGCCACATATAATTATATCTGATAATACATGGCCGAACATTCTTTATATACGACCATGTGAGGCCAGATACGATTATGTATAGTGTCATATCTGCTACACATAATAATATGTCTGACCATATATGAACTTATATGATCAGATCTTGTGCTATGTATAATGTACGATCTGATCATATATGGCGATAGATAACCATATATGATTATATATGCTTTATACATGGGCATGTAAAACTTATATCTGTTCATATCTCATTTACATATGTTCATATATATGTATATCATATATGTTTATATATGTTCATATACTATCAGATATGAATATTTTTTCTCGGGTAAGTCTTGATTTAACACTTCTTTTTTTCTGTGTATATAATTAAATAAATTAATCATAGAATTAGAGTGCTTGAAAAAACGTTCAATAATTCTGTTATACAATAAAAAATCCATAATCCGATAAAAGAATAATTTATATGTTTTGTAGGAGCTTGTCGTAAGCCGCGTATGATCAACAAAAATGTGAACTAATACTGCCTTGTAGCTTGTGCCTTGTCACAGCACAGTCTGTTCGTCATGGCATATCCGCAGTTAAACAAGATCCGCGTATGTACATACGTTGACGCACGGTTGACGTGACACGTCGTGTTCGATTAACTTGGTCTTGTAAAATATGCGCGTGTGATACCGGAAGTGTAGGAATGGAGAATCCATGCCGATGAATGGAGATACGTTTCGGAAAATAATGCTACTCACGTTAGTAAAATAAAATTTTAAGCAAATTACTCGTAAAGCAAGTATTAATTATTTGGAAGTTTTTTAATCACCTCAGTGATTACTCTTTCACCAATAATGTGATGTGTAAATTAAAAGATATTCTTACACATTATTTATAGGCAATGAGAAAATCCATGTTTGACAATTTTTAAATAAAATCTTTTCTAAAATTAGTTTATACATTGTATAATACAAAATTACTTTAGATAATAAAGTAATTCTTATAAGGAAGTTCTTATAAGCAATATGCAAGCAAAAGAAAGAAGATTAGTTTGAAGAAAAAGCGTATAGCTTCCCTCGTATGACTCCAAATAGAAAGTTGCTGGCATACTTTCGGCTGATTACTTTTGGCTTACTTGTCCTCAAGCGGGGTTGTTTGCGTAATTAACGTGAGTGGAATGTCAGCCCGCAGCGAAATTGTCTCGCCCGTGAGCGCAAATCGTCGAATCACGTTGAACGTGCATGGGAATGTTATAAGGCAAATATGATTATATTGTTCGCGGATCCGCTCTCTCTCTCTCTCTCTCTCTCTCTCTCTCTCTCTCTCGCTCCCTCTCTTCCTCCCTCTATATGACATAATAATACTCGGCGGTATCCGTCATCCATTTTCCCCACCCGTTACATCCGCCCCGCATCAGTCAAATGATAATAACCTTCGAGCAACATCTTCATGCGGCATCCCAGATTGCGCGCATCGATCCACGCGTAGAAGAGTCGTCTACGAACTTCTTGATAATTAATCTATCTCCCGTCGTAGTTATGTCGCAACATCGAGTCTTTGCATAAAACAGTCGTTTGATGAAAATTAACAAAACTTAACCCTCAGTTACCTTACGTTTTTACACCCCGATATTACCTCACCAGGGTCTGAGAGATCTCTGTCGTATTCTCTAGTTTGTATCTTTAAGACAAATGCATCAATTTGAAGTCTTTTTTTTAATCGATGCGTCTTTTAAAGATCTACAAGATTGTGCAAGTTAGATTATTCCAAGTTAAAAAATGTAAATGTTATTTAAAAAAAAAAGGAAGACGTGTTTTTCTGAAAAAGCGAAAAAGATTACTTTTTTTCAAGTTGACGTAGTACTGACTAAAAAAAGATTATACAAGAGTTTTATGAACGTTTTAAAGACCCTGCACGTTTTAACAATGTGCAGGGTCTCTCAGACCCAGGTGTGGTAACTGAGGGTTAACATTCGAGAGTACCAAATTTTCGTGTGTAATTAGGATAAGCTCAAAAATAATAATTATGAATAAATTAAACACTAACTTCAGAATTTTTTGTCTACATCATATGCTATATACATACACGGAGAGAATTTTCTCTTAAAATTTACCCTGAAATCATGGTAGTTGTGGGACAACATGTCCCACGAAGAATTTTATGCGAGCTATTCTGATTAATATCTACCGTAATAAAAAATATTAATATCTATTACATTAAAATATAAAATATATTTGATTAATTTTACTAAAATATATCTAGGCAATAATTTTTCAAAATTTACCAATCTGCTTGATAATTTTCATCACGTTGTTTGTAAAATGTCTTTTGTATATTATAAAAATTTCTTGGTTGCCAAGTTGTCCCAAGTTTGTAGTGAATTTAAGGCTAAAATATAACAAAAAAGTCTCTCCGTGTATATTTTTTTGATGTTTTCTCTTTTATAATATCGCCCAGTTTATTTAACCAGGACACGAAGTTTCAAAGTTTCTTTCCTATAGGTTTATGAGAGAAAGATTTATGCTGCACGGTAAACCTGATTTTTTCATTAAATATCTTCGTAAACGCGACGAGGTGCTCAACCGAATAAATCTAAAAATGACGATAAAAACTACTGGGACAAAACAGTGCGGTGTACAGTCATGAGGCATGTCATAAAAGGTGAAGCGGGGAATGCATGTGGTATGCAATTTCGGTAGACGCAGTGTGGCTGCGGGTCAATCACCGAACCGCGATATTGCTTATCGATTCCCTCTGCTTGATTGACATGCCTAGAAGCTGCAACAGACGCTCGCGGCTTTATTTTTTTTTTGGTTCGAAAATCCGCAACCAAATTTATTTTCCTTTTTCTCTATCACCTTCCATCTTCCGCCCTACAAATATTGAAAAATCCTTTCGGTTTTTGCGGTGTACACGGAATATTCGCAGTCTTCCGCGATTCTCTCATCATTTATACCTTTCTAACGATGCAAACTTAGTAAAATAATGCATTCGTTGGTGTTAAACTGGGAGAGAAATGCGCCAGTTGTGCTCGCCACAAAATATTTCACTGTTATGCAAGAACAAGAACAAACTATTATTAAGGACAGCATGACGCTCTCAAACTCGCAAGAAAACTCTAAGTGTAAAGGTGGCTTTATACAACGTCGAGTTTAGGCCGCGGAGCTTCTAAAGTGTGTGTGTAACTATACCGTGATAAAGGTCGCCTTTAATATTTCCTCGCATCTGGTAGCATCTGTCCTCCATGATCTGCTCTATACAATGCATAAAAAAAGGTATTTTTACCAACAAGATTAGCATTTTTATGGCTGTATCATATTTATCGGAATCAATTTTTCTTTAACATAATCTAAGAAAGATGTAATTACTTGACATTTTATTTATTATTAAATATTAAGTACCTGAATGTTCAAAAGATTAATTTCTATTAAAACGCGTACTCTCAAGTTACTAATACGCGTGAATTGTGCTTTATATAATATAATATTAGGTAAGAGAAAGAGAATTTTATTTGTATTCTTGTAGCTCCGTTCCGTAAAACTGTTTTAGCTTTCGATATTGATTATTGACAGCAGTAACTATGCCACGATACACGAACAAGCATTGCATTTTTTAGTCAAGTATCCGGTACATCCCGAAGATGTGCGACGACTCTTGCCACCGTATAACTTCTTCGCATTTTTCCGACATGACGGAAGATCCGTATCTCGGAACGCGAATGTTGATAGCAAAGTCTCGACTCGACAGCTATCCGGACGAGAGACGCTTCCGCGAAAAGTCATTCGCAAATTCTTCGCGTCACTTTCTTCGCTTGCATTCGTCGCACGTTTCGCGCGATGCATCCCACGAAAATCTTGCGAGAAATTATGGAGTGCGACACTCGACAGCGTAAAAACAAGCGTACGCACAATCGGGATATAGTTTCTCAAACGGTTATAACGTATCTCCCGAAATTGTGCGAAATAAATCCGCGCGAAAGTTTACCACCGCACAAGAGATTTGACCGAACGATAAAAAGTGGCGTAAGTTAGGGCCCATGCACAATGAGAGAAATAAGGAACAAGGAATTGAACATAGAGAGAATTCATAGTCGCAATCTTTTTTCAAGACTGTGTCTTGAAAATCACGCTTTATGTTAATTCCTTGTTTCTTATTCTTCTCATTGTGCCTGAGCCCTTACATGTTATATGTGTATATTATATATGTATAAATATATTGCGCAATGTTTCATTGTGGACATTGCGAAAGTACGTGGACCGTGTCCCGTGCTTATATTTTTGCTTGAAAATGGCGGTAGCAAATGCATAATGGATTGGCGTTTCTTTCTCGCGTTGCCTGCTTCTCGGAAGCAAAATCAATAAACGGTTAAAGATAGAATGAATGATTGACTCTGTGCGCTTTCTCGCGTCCCCGTCAAATCACACCGCTGTATTTCAGTCAAAATCGCCGAATATCGGAACGCTATATCTACGTTTGTAATTTTCCATTTTCCGAGCGAAAGCGGCGTTTAAAACAATTTATTCGAAAAGTACGAATTAAACATAGAGATGAAGAGCCACGCAATTTACAATACGACCGACATTACAAATGTGAAAATTCTTTTGGCAATTTCGTCGATAATTAATTGAAATACAGGTTATTAATTAAATTAATTGATAATTTTAAAATTAATTTGCGCGGAAATAAAAGTTTCTAGCGTGCCACGTATAAGAAACTGCTCGACAAATTGATATTTTCTTTCAGTCAATGAAGATTCGACACTGAACGGGTTAATGAAAGGAGGCAAACATGTTGCCTCGTGTAAAAACATTCCTATTACGCCCGGTACTTCGGAATACAATCGACTGTCGCCCGTTTCTTCTTAATGACGGATGCTAATTGCACGCGCGATCGATAGTTCTTCAACTGCGCACAAGTACGACTAATAGTTATGCTTTTTCAGCGAAAAGGAGAGAGGCACGAGGGAGAGAAAGAGCAAGGAAAAAGAGAAATTACTCGAGCGCGAGTCCGCGCGGTCGGCCCAGCGGAAGAAACAAAGAATTGCCGGCCGAGGGAGGTCGGAAAAGAAAAAAAATTTTACAATGCCAGAGTTCACCGAGTAACGAGTAACGAGTAACCTTTGTGGCATGTCGCGAACGTGCCGAGGAACGTTAACGGGAAAAAAACGCGTGGGGAACGTACGGCACGGGGAGCTGTCACGCTATACGTCGATAACTTCGCGCGAAGAAGAACGCTTCGGGAAGAACGTCAGCTGTAAGCGTCGTTCTGGCGGGATAAACCTTTCTTAAAAATATTCCTTTGCTGGAGGGAGAAAACGCGTAGGATCAGGCACGGCACGCATGTTGAGTGGATACTTAAGGACGTCTAAGGATATCTCCCTCTCCAAAGAATATCTATACCTATATACAGAATATATCCAAGAATGTTTAGAGAAGATCTGTTTGACAGAACGCGTAGTTAAGAAGTGTCGAGAAATGTTGAAGAGACTTAAAAATATCAATGGGCTGTCCAGAATATCCGAGTGACGTACGGATATCCAAGTGACACAAAAAAGATATACAAAAATATTCAAAAATATCCTCAAACACTTATTCCTGTGTGGGAGTAATCTTTTTGGTACCACAATGTTATATGCACTGCATTGACAGCGCGGAAAAGGATCTATTCTCGGGCGAGAACGGCGCGAGTCGAGATGGTGGTAAGTCGATGGCGGTGGAAGACGGGGTGGAGATGAAAAATCGCCGGCGCCGTCGAGCCAAACGTAACCACCTACTAGCTCTTACCTACAGATAAGAGTAAATAACGAGGCCGACAGACACGCGGAAGAGAACTAATTCGCCGCATATTTCACGCACGTCTGCCCCGCGGCCGCTTCCGAGAGAGAATAAAGGGATTAATCGTTCGGTCCCTTTCTCGCTTATTCTTTCTCTTTCAGTTATGTTTATTCGCTGTTATGTATTTCTGAAAGTATTATCCAAAAACAGGATCCAGTACGGTATCCTGTTTTCGGATAATATTTTCCTGAGAATGATATCCTGTACGATAATTATTAGCATAAACTTTCACGGAATCTTTTTGATTCTCGATTGCTATTACGTTAGCGATTTAATTAAAATTACAAATACGCTAATATAATTAAGAAAGAAGCAAATCTTATGGTACTGATTTTATAAGCCAATTTTTAACAAACATTAGAGAAATATGAAGTAAGAAATAAAGGAAAGTTAAAAATGGATATCCCTCGTATAATAAATTTATCATTAATTTATTGCGGGTTTAGGCTGTTTAGAGAACTAAGTAATCAGAGGTACACATAAAAATGCGATAATAAACGCAAATATTTATCGACGAGAGAGGCTTACCTTTTCGCCGCTGTCGCTAGGCAGGTAAAACGTGAGAACCGTAAGAAACGATATCCCCATGCAGGGGATGATGATGTTCACTGTGTAGAAGAGGGTTTTCCTCCTCATCGTGATGTTGAACGTGATGTCCAAGTAGGGCTCGTCGCAGCAAGTGTAAAACTTCTCGTTCCTGCGAGAAGAAAAGACGCAAGAGACATTGCGGTTAATCGCCGGATCGATGAACGAGCAAAGGGGCGCGCGGTAGGATTACGGCGATGAAGTAAAGAGAAGAGAGAAGAAAAAAATCGCCCAAAGAACGTAAAAATTCCGCTATTCTGGGCGCGGCGAGGCGTTTGTACCCCGACAATAAGTACGTTTTAAGTAAGTAGGGTCGGCGGTGAGCGAGACTTATGAGGAAAGTTTCGCGAGGTCGTATAACTCCGTCGAAGATCTCTCTAAGTCGGTAACTCGGTTCAGACTTCCCTACATTCCCCCCCCTCGTCCCCCAGGTCTGTCCCCTCTATTCAGGCCGATGGTCTCAAACTTGAGTCAGTGTGTCTTTGTGTCGTGAATAAATTTGAATTTATTTTTCGAACATTCAATTTTTTTTTTTTACACAAAAGTAGATCCTAAATACACAAGAAAATTACAAATTGAACGATTGACCCAAATTTTGCTACCCTCCTATACATTATCCTCTTTCGGGATGTGACTTTATCTACTCGTTGGATCAGAATTTCTTGCGAAGAGTCTAATCTTCGGCACGTGACAAATAAAGGGGCGTTTAAATCGAGGGTCTTATCCGCGGCAGTTTCAATATCCATATAATATGGGAGATATAATACTGATACCGAAAGTGTTCGAACATTAAAGCATCGGATGTCTCGGAATATCTTAAACATCTCTAGTGGCAAGTCACCTCAAGTGTCTGCGAAAACATCCATTTTACTACTACGGCAACTTCCGAAAGCAGAACCCGATTCCCGTTGCATCGCGGCATGCTGAATATCGGGAATTGAATCGTGCCCAGAAGCTTCGCTTATGCCAGGCGAGCATATTGAATATCAAGACGCGTTTCATAAGGAAAGAGAAAAGAGTCTCTTTTATACGCGCTTTGAGAGAGATTCCTCTGCCATATATATTTGAGGATCTCCAGGATTAGATTGAGATTTTATCCAGAAAGGATAGATGAACTTTATGACAAATCTTATATTGAATTCTGACACAAGGCGATAAACCACAATTCATGAGATCTCAAATTCGAATCTCTATTTAAGAGTTTTACGAAATATATCGCGTATAAACGGATCCAATAAAACTCCGATTGGTTTTATTACAATAATATATATAGAGGTATTATATCACATACTAAAATGCAAACAGCGATGTATCAACATAATTCTCCGTATTCGAGAATCAAATAAAATTGCGCGCAACGGACACTTACCGAACTGCAGGCACTTCTAAAATATCCCATTCTACCGACATGTAGAATTCGGATAGGTCAACTCCCACGTCCACCACGTTGCTCCCCAATTTTTCGTCCATGTGTCTTAGATCGACCTACGTGACAGAAAAAGTGGCTGGCATTAAGCTCGCGCGCGTAGAAAGCTCGCCGTCGTTGAAAACGTTCGAACTCCATGCCCACGTAATTCATCTCTGACGTGCGAGCGTGCAGTCGGAGAGCTAGTGAAGCTTCTTATGAAAACGTATATAAACAAGATAAAAGGGATTCCATTACTATATGTATCTTTCCAATATATTTCCTCGAATCTTAAAAGAGGATTTAACAAATATATCGGTTCGTCGTGGGCTTCGGTCTGCAACTGCACGCTCGCGGTTAACTGCTTAATTACGAACAATAATAATTCTGAAATAAACTTTCAGTGCATTGTCTTGAGATGCACTTGGTGTTCGCAGAAGCGCAGAGGGAGCTAATTGTCAAGGAATGAAAAAAGACGGAGCGTCGACTGTGGTGGTCCGCAACAACAGGACACTCTAGAGCAGCAACTAGATCAGCGGAGTATATCGCCTTTATATACAATATCGATATCTATGTGTGCACCACATTGCAGAGTAAAAAGAACACGCAGTCAAAGAAAGAAACCAGACTAGCGCACTCGATTCGGTTTCACTCGTCAATTCAAGGCTGTAACAGTAGCTTGCGCCTAACGCTAACGAGATATTTCCATTCAGCCGCGATTTTTCGGTGTGTAAATATGTTTCTTTTTTAGAATCATTGACAGCGACTTTCGACCTCAATTGATCTGTAGACTGTCGTGGAAGCTTTGTGTAGCTCAGAAAATAAAAATCTTTACCCAAAAAAAAAATTAGTTCTCGTGTAAATCTGAAACTTTATCCTCCCCAATTTATAATAATCATTGTCATTTTTTCCGCGGAGATATTACGCGAGCTCCTGACTATCTCTAATAAACTGTCTCTTCGTACAACGTTTCATTCTTCCGACAATGAGTTAGAGGCGACATCAGTTATTTCAATATACTGCGAAATTTTTATCTCGCAAAATTAAATTCTACTATTCCAAGCAAAAAAACGTA
Organism: Temnothorax longispinosus; assembly: GCF_030848805.1. Taxonomy (NCBI): domain Eukaryota; kingdom Metazoa; phylum Arthropoda; class Insecta; order Hymenoptera; family Formicidae; genus Temnothorax; species Temnothorax longispinosus. Next base: position 22,558,808 of record NC_092363.1, on the reverse strand, counting down.
TAATTGTACTTGCTGTAATTTGTACAGTAATATTTTTATGGACGTAAACTTTGCGATTTACTGTGTAAAATTTACTGCATGTTATGATTACGACGACAACTATTGTAGGACCAAGTTCACCGATGCACAAATAGTTGCCTCATCGGGAATAATTCCGCCGTTAAGTTTCTAACATTGTCTTCTCTGTGAAGCCATTCGAGCGACATGCAGCGAGATTAAAGCCAGCGGCGGCTTTAATGTTACGTAAGTGTCTAACCATTGGCCCAGGCGATCGCTCGCTCTGCAGTGGTATTACCGTGAAATACCTCGGGCAGACGCATCTCCGGTGATTCGAGTAACGGTGCACTTGCGGACGATACTTTGTCACTGGCTGCGGGGCGAGATTAAAGCCGGCAAACAATTTCGATGCAGCGCGCCCGTGATCGCGGTTCCGAAGGATGCAATCGCCCCGAATTGCCCCGAAATCTGACGAGCCAGTCGGCTTTCGCGACGACACAGAGAGCCATGCACTATTGTAAATCACGTTCGTCTGTTTTTTTTTTGCCGAGAGCGCAATTTTGTTACAAATTTTTTTCACGGGACTGTTCGTCTTTTGAAAGTTTCAAGTGTATTTAATGAAAACAGCTGAAAAGGAAACTAATCAAACTTGCAGTATCTCTCCTCTCCCGTCCTGTATCAATTTATGAAATTGTGAAAAAGCTAAACGACTACAAGAAAACTCGAGTAGATTTGTGATTTTCTACGATCCACTTCTCCAACTTAAATCCGATAATTGTCTGTTCTGATAAGAAAAGTTCGAATTCCGAGATTAAATTCAATCGTTGTGTGAAATGATTTAACGAGAATAAAATGTAAAGTTTTCAAATGAAAATTGGTAATGTATCTAAAAAAGAATTTTATCTAGCTATGTAAATAACATACTCAAGGATTTTAAACCCAATTATGCAGACGTGTGGCTTAAAATTCCGCTAAAACGAGAATTATACTCGCGAACGCGCACTTCGCACCTGCAGTGCTACGGAGTAACATTTCACTTAGGTTCACGCGAAATCGAGGTGCTGCAGACGGAATTAATTAAAGGCGGCGTGTACCGGGGGTACCGTACCATCTGATCTTGGCGAACTTCGCTAAAGATCCTTTGAAGTGTAGACAGGCTGCCACATTAATCTCGCGGGTGTAGTCGGACGAAAACGAAATTTAAAGAATATGCGTTATCAGTCGAAGCACGTCGCGCAATCCTTTTTCTCTAAAAATTGCGTTATCTTGCACGTCTCGTAATCGTTACGTGTGATTCACCCGCTTCGCATTTATCTCGCCAATTTACTCTCCCGTTCCACGAAGAAAATTTACAGCACTTACTCTCTCTCCCCTCTGCAGTATCACTTTATTACAATTACTATTCATTTATCGTTATATTTCTATGCATTCATCTAGCTCTAGCATATACTCTTGTATTTTTCTGCTGTATATTAAATGTCGTTTTCGTAATAAAATGTTTTGTACATAAATTAATTTAATATACCGATTATTTCTATTATATATATAATTATTAGCACTACAATAAATGCTTAAAATATAAAAAAGTATATTCTCATTCATCCTTATCTTTTATCAGAAATTATAAATTCCTCAAGTCGACGGTGAAATTAAAATACGAAGAAATGTTACGAAGAAAAATTTCATTGCAATGATCAGTATATTATCTTTGTAGCTCTTCTACTCGGACTTTTTGAAAAATAAAGAACTCCGCGTGGCACTTTTCCAAACTGCGTTTGTTTCAGACTAACTGACGTACAAAGGGAGATAGAAGTCCAATAGGAGTCCGACGATTTGTGAACGTTTTCTCGTGACTTGGGAAGAAGAACAGACGAGGAACAGACGTAAGTTACAAAGGACGCGAGACGGGCGTACTTTTTAAGCAGTGATGAATGTCGCCGGAAGATCTCTCAAAGTTGCAAGCTCGGAAAGGAATCGACTGGTACAAATGGCTAGGGCGATGTAACATCGGTCAAACGAGACGCACTTGAACGTTTCTCGAACTCTTTTTCGAGAATGTTTCGAATTTCGCAGTGCCCGTTGGCAACTTCGCGACTGGTATAAAAAAAAAGAAGCACAGAGATTTTAAATAATCTTTGTCGTGAATGCCGAAAGACTGGATGTTCAAGGATACTCGCAGAAATAATAACGCGTGAGTAGATTGTTTATTGACTTATTTGAGAAGACGAATCCTTCTAAAGACAGCCAAGACAGCTAGTTCGCCGATACGTTGGAGATTGCTTGACTGAGATAGTCATGGTAGTTCCACGTGCTCCACTTATTGCATCGTCGCCTATTGCTTTTGTTATACCGCGTATAATCGATCGCGAAAACAATTTTAACTTCACCTACATTCGCCGGAGAGGAAACGAAAATACCGCTTTGTTTTTGTCACTTTTGGTCTTCAAACACGGCGAAATTTTGCGAACTTGCTTGAAAATTTTGCATGATACATATATTGAATTTATCGCGCTTCGCTAAAATCGATCTCTCGCACGGCGCACGAACCTCGAGAATAGGAGCTTTGCTGATCGAAAGATCAGTGTTGATCTTATGATGCGATAGAAGGCGAGCTTGATGTGATGGAGGATGGGTTGAAAGGGTGATTCGATGAGGCGGTTTAGATAGCCGGGCTTACGGTGTCTAGACACGGCGAGGGAAGATATGTGAGGGGGGGAATGACGGCGAAAGGCGGTACGGGGTGTGCTGTATTCAACAATGAAGAGCGCGCGGGTTCTCGCATCGTGGGCGGGTTAAATTGTACTTTGTGGCCGTGCGAGAGCGAGCGCACAGTCACTTAACATTCTAAAATACTCCGACGGTTTTTTCCTCGCGTGCGTTCCGGTCGATCGGTACGCCGTATCGTAATGCATTTTAATTGCAACCACTTTCACGATTGAGAACAGAAAAATTTTGCATTGCAAATGTAACAGATGAATAGCAATAGGTAAATAGATACTTATTGTTAGTAGACTGCGCTGTTCTCGATGTCAAAAAGAATTCGTCATTTGCGATAAATTCTCTTCTATTTTTTTCATTATAAAAGTTGTATCAAGATCAATAAAATCTTAATCAGAAAAAACCAGCCACCCTTTTCCCGGTTTCATACTTCGCCTGTCTCCTCTCATTTTTTCTGCAATCGACAATCCGACATAGAGATGAACGCCAGCAAATATTTAGACGCAAGTGTACGCCGCGTTCTTAAAATATTTTTTCTTTAGCAAAAAAGCTCTACCGTGACAGGGCCAATAACATTGTGAGAGACTGCAGTTTCCCTTACTCAAGATCTCTCGTATTTCTGTGTCTGTCCTCTTCCCTTTTTTCACTCCGTGTCGCCGTTTAAACGGGAGGAACGCGGACCAAGTAATTTCGATGCGTCCACGTCGAGTCGACTAATTGCGTTTCTTCAGTGCCCGTAGCTTTTTGCCGGCGGGCACTTGACGTCGACGAAGAAGTTACGATGGGCGGACGAATCGATTTCGTAGGACAGTGATTTTTTGTCGTTAGCTATCGGTACGTCGCTCGCGGAACGGCGTATGATGAATTGCGGCCGAAAGATGATGGATGCCGCGACTGCCGTCCTTTTTCTTTTCACGATTCGCTTCGTCCTTGTCTCACTTTCGTAGTTAATCGAGAGACTCGGACAACAGAGATCTTGAATTATCTCCAAAAAGTTGGCCGCATGATGAGTAATTGAAAGAAAGATTCGCGAAGGAACGGACGGACCGCCGCAGTGCAAGATGAATAATTACGAGATTTGCGAGGTTTGCAAAATGAAACTCGAGATTTGTGAAATTCTCATTTTACGAGGAAAACGCTCTTCTCTAGAACAAACGTACTTCATTCTAAACAGACTTAATTTCATGTTTTATTCTTTGTCTACAATCGTGAAAATGACGTGAATTTTAGGAACGCGAATCCTCCGAGCGCGTTAAAAATATAGACGAAGCAAATTCAATTTTTTAAAAATGCAAAGTATCTGCACGTTAATTATTTATTTTATTCAAACTCCAATTATAGTTGAAATATCCAAATTATCCAACTAAAAGTAACTAAATGCTTTAAAATCCAATTTTATTGGCATGCATATTCAAATATTTAAATATTGTAACTTAAACGTATTTTTAAATGAAGAATTTATTTTACAATTCTGATGTCCTTGTTCTTTTACAATTTGCTACAAAAGTAATACTATATGGAATTTCTTAAAACTTAATGTCAAACATAATGTGCTGCATTTTATATTCTCAACGTTTCAATTCTCTTGTCATGTCGCTAGCAAAGGACGCGGCGCCGCGGCGTACGAAAGTTGACGACAATCTGAAAAATCTAACAGCTGCGGAATTTTCGCGACATTCGTACGGGAGTCTCTTGAGTGGACGGCGCACAGGCCGTGCAAAGTGGCTTGCATGATATTAGCTGGCGCATAAATTCCACGTGTTTGCAACCGAATGAAATCATAGTTTGCATAATACCATCCGGCAAACGCCCCCGGTTTCTGCAAGCGTGAACTCGAGCTTTCATAACTGCGTTTTGTGCTTTCGTTTGGCTGCGCAGGCGACCCAAAATATACGAACCTTTCCAGTTCTGATTTAATCCGCGGGCATGAAGCGCAGAAAATAAATTGCCGTTTTCAAAAATGAACAAAATGGTATTCCGCTACCAAATTCTGACCAGAATTTCCCTGCAATACTAAAATTTTCTATTTTTTTTTTTTTTATAAAAGTTTAATCTTTTAAACAAATAGAAACATTCTTTGTAGAGTACAAAACGACAGCTGAATCGCTCGAATACGCAAATACAATTTTTTCATCGTTGCAAACGCGATTCATTTATCTTGTCGCGATGGTTATCGCGACGAACGGAAAAAAGATTTATTTATATCGAGCAATGAAAAAAATTGTTATATCGAATAAGGCTCGTCAACGTTGATCTCTAAGTTTTGACAAACTTGACGGTTCAATTAAATTTCACGAGGAGACAGTTTCATGTTTGAAACAAAGTTGATGGTACAAAAGTGGCAATAGTTGGACTCTTGAGAACATTTATATCAAGCTATAAATCCATTACGCGCGTGCACTTTTTAAAAATATCTCTCTTTTTTACCTTTTTAGCTTTTTATTTTTTTATCTCTTATCACGAAATCGGTCTGATTGAAAGTTGAGTTCGTGCACTGTTAACGCATTCATTCATCAAGCAACCCATAAAAAGCAATAAAAAATTTAATTATAATAAATATTAAAATCATATTAATATATTTATGCCTGGAAAGCAATTGATCTACATAATCTATTGATGTTCCTCCTTTTTAAACACGTGGTGGTAATGGAAAGACAATATTGAACGAAAAGTGATAAGAAAAATTACGCCACGCCTTCGAATACGGCGTCGAGGATTAGCTTTTGAAAAAACCTCGGTTCACCTGACGTTGACACTGACAACCACTAAAATGAAGGAACTTTAATGAGAAGGATGAGAAAAAGATAAACTCAGGAAGACGATATGCTTATATGGAACATGGTTGTTGCGTGTTTATCCTGCTTTTTCTCTGGACGATGCAATCGTTAATTTGAATAAATTTCGTACCATGGGAATTGCCAAACGAGGAATCGCGAATGGTAATGCAAACATTTCGCGAGGAAGAATACGAGAGAGAAAGCTGAAAAGCCATTTCTAAAATTATAAGAATATTTGTAAAATAGATTGTAATTGCACATCGAAAATCTAGATTGTACAAGAAGATTAAATAAGCCTAGTTCAACAACTCGCTGTTTCTTTCTAATAATAGTGTCACATGGCGGAGAAGGAAAATATAATTAATTAAAGCGAGCTCTGAATAATCTTGAACTGCAACTGGCTTTAAAGATTTCTCTTAGGTGTCTTTGTGTTTCCTGCACGGAAAAAAAGAATATCCTTGAATTGAAAATATTTTTAGTTCCAACGAAGAAATCTTGAAATGAGATAATATTGCGTTAAACGAATTAAAAAAACTTGCTTGAATGAAGATTTATACAGTTAAACCAAGAAAAAAAGTTGAAATAAAAAGTCGAAATTCTTATAAGAAGATTATAGATTGTTGCGTATACATATATGAAACACAATAATGCGTTAATTTAAATATATAAGTTTTGATTTGACATTTCTTTTTTGTGTGTGTGTAAATTTTATTTCCGTTTCTCACGCCTGTCAAGCCCGTGACCTCTCGTTTATGTAATCGAGAATGTTGCTCGTGTATCATCGCGTAAGGGGGAAGTGGCCTTACCGGAAATAGCACCCCGGAGAAGCAGGAGATCAAGATAAATCGGGCTAATGAATTCCACGTTGGAACAGCGTCGCCCGATCGTTGGCAATTATCGAGCGACCCACATTTTAAGTTGCGAAAAACTCTCGCGGATGCTAAACGCTCGTCATCGGTCTTCTATAGAAGATAACGATTCGATCAGTAACAGGCGCCATGTTTTTTTTTCTATAAGAGCAGCATTATCACGCGTCGATAGCATACAACGGGGGTATACTTTCAAATAGTCGAAATTTCGATAGTGATGTTAAAATCGAATAGAATATTCTTGGATTTGACATTATCGCTGAAAGTGATTGGACATAACTTTCTTAAAAGTAATTGAGATTTTATTATAAAAAAATTAAAAAAATTAGGATATTTTGAGCTCTGACGTAGCTCGACTAAAAATGATACGATATCTTTGAATTTGCGTTTATCGATTGCGAATAAATACTCCCAGATTCGCATCTGTTAACTAAAAATGACAGGAATATTTTTGAAGTTTTTCTCTTGTTGACTGAACGTGATCGAAGTATTTTCGAATCTGATTTTTACAGACCAAAACAGATTTGAATATTTCTCGTTAAATTTACAAACACAAAATATCCGACTGCGTTTGCATCACCCAAGGATTCGGCCTTTTAAAATCTTGTCTCATTATTTTACATGGTGTCCCGCAAGTAATTGTCTCTACTTACACATGCTTTTACGCATACAATCCGTGCATAAATCTAAATACATATCTTGCGGTTACTTGCGGGCCACCTTATAAAATACCGAACGAGACTTTGGGAAGTTTAGCCGTAATTGCAATGCAAATTGACCGAATGGATTAGCATTAGTCCCGGATTGGATTAACTCCCGGGGCTGATTGCGCTTGATTGCAAATAACATTATTATTCGTTATCCTCACGAGCAAGTCGGTCCACGAAGTTTACATCGATGAGTGAGAGACGTGCTTATTCTGATTGGATACGCTGAATTTTCATGTTATTCACGTGGTCTCGATAATTGCCAGCGACAATTTCTCAATCAGCACCGCGCAGGGACGTTTTGTCAATCATAGACTGATTGAAGAGTAGCGAGACAGTTCGACGAGCATGTTTAACGGAATGCAACGTCGAAATTTACAATCCCCGTGTTATTTAATTAAAATTTTTAATTTTGTCATTACAATATTTTCTCAAACAGCATTGTACAAAAATATCTTCAGCTTTCGAATAATGGAAAATTAAAATTGTTTAATAAAAAAAAATTTAGAAAATAGAAATTTTATTCAATTTGCTCATGCAGAGCGTTGAAAATTTTGCAATTGTTTAATTATAAAAATAAATTTTTACGTAAAAGGGAATTAGTAGAAAGAATTTTCTAAAATCAGTGTAAGAGTTCATTGCTTATTACGGCAACAAAATTCTTGGACCTTTGCGAAGAAGATGATGACGAGGACGTCATCTTATCTGAATGACATAAATCGAAAAGAAAAATACACGCATATATTCGTCAAATAAATTCTTGCATTAAGTGCATTTATATGCGTCACCGCGATATCGTTATAATCGGAAAAATCTATATTCTCTCCCAATATTTGCATCTTTAACATGTATAATACTGACTTATTTAAAAAGAATAACGATTTATTTCCAGAAAAGCATTCTTATTCCTGTAAAGATATAATGTCTCACGGATGTACTTTATCAATAAAATATACTTGGCGCGAGATACTATAGCGTTTCTTGATAAGTTGATCGGAAATAATAAAACATTCCAATAAGAGGCTCATTCAATTTATCGAAGAAGTATAAAAATTGAAATGTCTTATTCGTCAGTTATTTAATTTAAACTCTATAAAAATTAGTTTAAAGATATTTTATATGAAATAAGAAATAAAAATTGAAATATATTTTTCGAAAACACAAATCCTTACTTTAAAGGCAATTAAATCTAGTGAAAACTATGCTTACAATTAGCATTTAAAAAATGTACCAGTTAAGAGATTTTTCATGCAAGTAAAGTCCCATCGACAATAATAATCTGTGACAAAATGACATTCTTCAATCTAAAACTTTATCGATATAATGATACAAATATAATTAACATGATTAATACTAATTTATTGTTAACAGCAAGCTGAATGTGAGAAGTGTTTGGCTTGCTCTGATAAATTTCTCCTATCCCGAGAAGATTCCCGTTTATCACATATAGTCTCTTTTTTCCGCGGCAATTTTCCCCAAACGACATTTAAACGCCGTCAAGGGAGATAACGTGGCGATACACATCGCCGAGCGCGGCACGTAGTCCGTGGAGAATCCGGGGGGTGGCTTTATCTGGCGAGGCACTAAGCCGTAGCTTCGACGGATGCACGTTTCTGTAGTTCGCCTAATTGTGCTAGGGTGGGTCGGCGACCCGAGTGCGAGTCCGTGTGCGAATCAGATTAGATCGTAAGCACCTGCACCCGGGGTGAGCGCCGCCGTGCGGTCCCGAGATTGCCCCCCCCGGGGGGGGGGGGGAAATTCGTGTGGAGTGCGAGCTTGCAGACCGAGCTCGTCTCGGCTGTCCCCCTCTGTGCTCTTGTTATGTATGTATTAATCCTCGGTAGAACCCCGACCGCGGACCTCGCAATATCAATCATTTTTCTTTCTTCTCGAGCGCGCACGCAAGGAACGCTTGTTATTCTGAATCATCAATTTAAGCGATCGGCTTCTGGTTCCAGAAGAAAACGCGTTTCTAAGATGCGGATAAACATTAGAGAAGCTTGCGGGTACACGAGAAGCTCTTTTCTCAAGAAAATTTTCGACAATGTTGTCCCTGAATAAATGCGGATATATAGAGTGATATCAAGGATATATTTCTTGATTGTTTCTGACGAAAAGCGAGAAAGTGACTTAATTCGTTGCGAATGGAGTTTCTTCGAATAGAATTCTTTCGAAAAGATGCAACACTATTTCACCGGCAACGGAACGGAACTTTTTTTCGTAGACATCTCAGCGAACTTGCTAACGAGTTAGCTGATTTCCAGTCAGATTTCTTGGCTCGAAAGTTTCTCGACCAAACAAAACCGCGCGCTGAATTATTCTCGCGTCTCCATAATATTCAATCTGTTGCACTAGCAATTTAACAAAGAAAAGAAAAATCTTGTTTTCACTCAGCGGTTATATTCTTCTACCGCGGTTTTCGAGTTTCATTTCCTGGAGATTCAGGTGTAATATTTACAACAACGAAAGATCACGTTTTTACAGCTCGTGGAATGTATATGCAATGCGAGGAAAAGTAAAATTACAACGTTACGCAGGATGGATCCAGGAAATCGCAATTTTCCCGGAATTACCGATACTTGATGTTAAACCAAGATTATTAATAATTATTCCAATATCGTGTTTGCGAACTTATCAGTTTGGAGTTTCGGTGTTTTATCAGATTATATAACGTTTGCCAATAGAGAAGACAATTATTTTTTAATTTAAGTATTTTAATCAATTTATAATTCGATTATTTCTTTTAATATCTCTCACAGTGTTACAGCATTATAATGACATTATTCGCGTCGCATTACTCCAATAAACACCAAGAGCACTTGGATCACGGATAAAAGGTGGCGATTGGAGCAGATGAGTTTTTGGAGTGCGTTGGAGTGATTAAGAGCATGATGGGGCATGCGACGCGAACAAACCTAATATATCACAAAGAAATGTGAACCATCTATAAAATTAATTTAAAAAACGCTGTAACGTTTTATGTTTTAATTTCGATTGCCAAAGGTTGTCGGAATAAACACTTTTTTTTTGTAATTTAAAAAGGTTTCTTCAAAATTGAGAGAAAAATCCTGGTGTCTATTTTCTAAGAGAATAAACTACGATTTCCCGTTGTCCATCGATCACGCTCCAATTGCGCGATAAAACGTCCGGTCATTGTTTTACAGACGATAGCCATAAAACCGTGAAACACAAAGTACTTCCAGACGACGCACAGCTGCTTAGCTAAGCCGACATTAAACAGGCAGTGCCACTTCGCCGCGAAATGTACGCGGGTCGCAATAAAATCTCGCTTTAACCGTTGCAGACGACTTGAACGTAAAAGTAGAAGAGGGTGCACGTAAAGGCGACGGATCGGTGAAAGACGTCTCCGGGACATCGTCGTTATTTAAGTGCAAGTGATACTTCAACAAAGATAAATCTCGCTATGATTGCTCTCAAGTGTCCAAGTCGGGGTCTGCAACGCCTTTGTACGAAGGACCGTACACCGGAAACACCGGGCGTGCATAAATCATGACGCGAGGTGTAACGCGCGGCGCTCGCCGCTTAACCGAGTTTCAACGCGACGCGGACCGCGACCTATTTTCCCGCGAGGGAAAAGAAAGCTCACGAGTCCAATTCGAGGTGGGAGGGAGAAAAAACTGGAGGCCCCCGGGCCGACGACGCGGCGGATGCGGAAGTAGAAGTGGAGCTGAAAACCCTCGCAATTTTTCACACCCCGCCGAACTCGGCTCGTTGACAGATCGCTGCATTTCCAGCGCGCACGGCACGTTAGCATCAAGTGCACGCGATTATTGGAATGTTTCTCGCTTCCGTTTTACTTGTCCGAGTGTTAATGAGGGTTTCGCTCGATATTTTTATCTTCTCCGCGCAATAATAAATAACGAAGATAATCTGATTTAAGAGATTGTATTTAAAAACCTCTCTAATTATAAACATAATGCAACAATATATTAAATTTTAATAATTTTTCCGTATTATTTATTGTATAAAAGTCATTTCTATATGAAGTCGTTTTTACGATCAGGTATCTATCAAATATTCCTACACTGCTAATTTCACATCGAATTTTTGATACCCCCTAATACTTTCACATTATTCTCTATCCACTCGAGAGAGTTACTCAAAGATTGAAGAGACGTATCCCGAGGGACAAGACGAACCGAGTTTTTGTAGACCTGGATGGAAAAACGACTGGGTGAATAACGTGTTACTTTGGCCCTCGCATTCGATAGGAGAAAACTATGAAACTACACAACGACTTTTACAGAATTCTGTCCCTTTGATCGTGGCGATCTACCCGTAAAATCGAGGCGCTCCTTTGGGGCGACGGAAAACAGTAGCCTCTTTATCGACTCAAACGTTTTTCTCTAACGATATCGTTGGAGCACAAATTGATACGCTCTCCAGTCTACATATTTATGCGACACCTCTAACGCCGAACTTACCTACTTGACTCTGAATTTTAATACCGTTCTCTCTCATATTTTCCTAAACCGTATGTGTAAACGTGGCGTCCAGTGTCCCGCGCGAGTCTTTTAGCAAAACGTACGAGGAATATCAATAAAGAACCTTTTTATTTCGCGTGAATATTTCTTGCGACCGAAGTCTATATTTTTAATTAAAAATAAGAAAAGATGACATCGCGGAGAGAGATGCGACCTAATTTCGCGGACTTTAAAAGATTAAAAATGGAATATTTATTAAAAAGAGAGGCGATAACTGATTCCGATGGAAATAATGACATGCCTTGTACAACGACAAACATATTATCTCGCGTGTCCCATGTGTGTTTGCCGTATTCTATATAAGTTATCGACTGCGGCGTAATAGTAATACGAGTAAATTGGGACGTTTGGTGGCAAACGGAAATTGGCAGTCCGGTCCTTTCTCTAAATCTCGGGCGATAAAGCCGGGCTATTAAACCGTTAAGCCGTTAACGCCACGATGCACCCGCGAGAATAGCGTAAAGGACGCGCGCTTTCTTCACACCTGCCGTGTCCCGGGCGACACGTTTATTGCCCCTCTTGTTGCGTTACAATCACACTTGCAGCCCTTCTAGAGACAGAAAGCTTTCCTAGCGCGCAAGCACATTAACGCTTTCCTACGCGCAACAACACATTGAGCTTGCGGTACTTGGCTTTTACTATCGCATAACGCACACTTACATACACCCAACAATAATATAAACATACATATTTATGTTTTGGGAGAGTGTAAATGGATCGTGTAGTGTTGAGTAAAACTCTGCTTCTCTACGGGATGGTCCGAAACTTTCGCGCGGTGGAAACATCTAAGGAAGAAGTATGCGAACACATCTCTAAAATGCGATACCTTCTAATAATAGACGCGCTAACTAACTTTCGCGCTTCTAATAAAGTCTAGTCGTTTCGTTTGAACGCACGACTCCCGCGAGCAACATTTTGGATGTCCATTGTGTTCTGCAGTTTGACCCATGTACAAGAATGTTTAGATTTGATTAGAGAAACGACGCGAGGATACGCGTGTGGCTTATTCAAGGTGCCTGGCAGTTTCGGAACAGCCTGTAACGTGTGTACACCGAGTGTGTATGCATATAAGATTCCGTGTACTTTGCGGAATATATACGTGCGAATACGTGTGCGTGTATACGTGTGAATGTGTGAACTGCGTGTACAACACTTGGCTGCAACCGCGGGACGCGATGCATCCTCTTTTAATCTTTCCGCCGCGTCGCGGTCCTCCACGGTTAAGTATCGCAGACCTCGCTGTGCAACAAATAAAAACTGCGAGATTAAACTCTGTATATAAGAGATTTTCTTCTCTTAGCGAACGTTTTAGCACTCTTTTTTGCGCACAAAGTTCACGGGGGTAAGTGCATACAAGGTGTGTCTTTAAATTATATATCGCTATACTTGACTAGCGCTTTCTTCGACAAATTTGAAATTAATTTCGTTTAACAGAAATTAAATCAAAGTAAATGTCAATTCTTTCGAGAAGAATTCGTATTAGAATCGCGTATCGTGTTTTGCTATAGGAAAAAATCAATTCTAAAGTTAAAAAACGTAATACCGTAAATCTCGACGATTATAAATCATCTTGCACACGTGCTGGCAACATCTTCATGTAATTATATTGTTCTTCTACCTCGGAAGGATAAGAAAGATAATGGCAACGCGACGTAGTCAAATTTATTAAGGAAGTAAAATGATATTATGCGCCGCGCATACGCACTTATGCTCGCTTATCTTACACAAAGCCAAGCCACTTCTGATTGCATCGCGAGCGCCGCGGGAAAATGCATTTTCGGCATGACACACGTAAAGTATACCCGTGTATGTGTATGCGTGTGTGTATATTGATGCATGTCGCGTCTGTGTGTACGTGTAAGTGCGTGATAAAAGCGAAACGTACAAAAGGCGCCGACGCCACTATGGAAAGTCGAGCCCCCATGGAAAAGGTATAAAATTCGTGTGCATTATTCGAGAAGGAATAACGACGTCAATCGCCACTTTCAATATATAAAGATCAAACCGATATATACACTATGGCCCATATTCTCAACTCTCTTTTATTGATAAAAGCGCGCTTTTATTTCTAAAATGCTATATAGTATTACGTAACTATAGCATCTCAGAAAGAAAAGCGCGCTTTTATCGATAAAAGACAGTTTGAGAATATGGGCCTATATGTATATATCGCATTGATTTTTTTCTCTCTCGTTTGTTTCACGTTGTTCGTAACACACAGGCTACGTACACTACGTACGTAGTCTTTACGTTACGTACGTACAGATGTAGATTTTCAGTAGATTGGCAGTGAATATCGGAACCCAGCCACAATTGTACAATCGGGTTGAAGATGTCCCGTCTCCAGGAGACGCAAAGTTCACGCAGCCATTTCTTGCGGTCATCTTTTTATAGTCGTTCAATGGTAGGAGAGCGATAAATAATAACGTTCGCATTAGATTTGATTTCCTCGGTAAAAAAAGACACGGAGAGAAACGCCTGAGGCAGACGCGATCACGGCAATACAAAAACTCTCTCTCCTTCCGTCCGCCGATCCTCCTCTCCTCCTTAGATTAGTGCAACTCGAAATAGTCTGATTTATGTGCGTTCAATAATAACGGGAATTGCAGCGGACGTATTATCGATGATCACAAAATTCGAACCGATGCACTCAGCTGGATACTTCTTCTTGTTTTCAGATGGATCGTAAATCGACGTAATAATGGACATGAGATTGAGTCGTGTTTCGTTCTATTCTCGGATCTTGCGAATTGATTGAATGAGTTTAATTTGCTCTCTCGGTTGTGAATTTCTACCGATAAAACCCGCTAAGAGAACCGCACTTGGATATCTTTTAATTAATTACAATAATTTACAATCGTTTCCTTCATGCAACGCATAGTATTATATGCATTGTGTTTATTCATGTTTACTGTTGTTTCAAACTGAGCATTTCTTTTGTGTTTGTTCTTCGCGAAACATAACAGTGTTTTTTTTTTTACGTGAACTCCAAAGGTGTAAATCCCAATTATGAGAGCTCGTAATTCCGAAAATACGAAAGAGAGAGACACGGAAAAGCTTTTTTTTTCTAAGGTACTGTATCTACGTAGAGATGGGTAGGAAAACAAGAATAAATTCTACAATTGCGAGCTCTTTCTGTAATCATGAGAAACTCTCGCGATACTTTTAGTCACTAATACGAACAGTGTTAACAAGTTATTATTCTAACTGTAAAATAAAAATATCTAAATTTTACGTTATAAAGTTTCGTAATTAGTGTAACAATATTAAAAATTTGTTTTCCTCTTTCCTTTTCTTATTATTAAGTCAATCTATAAATTGTGGGAGTTTGAAACAAGATAAATAGATTGCAGCTTATTGTTTAATTAATGACGTATTTATATATTTCTTCATTATCAATTTATCACGATATGATCGATTAATAATATTCTTACTTTTCCTGTGTCAAAAATTGACTACAAAAAACGCATCTGCAAATCTGCATAACAAACAAACATAAATTTTTATGAATTGCTGCGGTAAATATTTTCTGGAGCGGATTTAGCGCCAAGATCGAATCGAATAAAAAAGAAAAAATTTTTTGTAAAAAGCCGGCCGATTTCTGCTGAGCATCGATCCAGAATCTCCGTCCTATATATACGGACGTTCGGGTGTGACGGAGATGTGCGCATGGCACAGCTTGGATGTACATTCTAATGCGCTGACAGGATTTCACGCTGGGCGTGCGATCGACGTTTCGCGAATCCTGATGGCGTATAAGGTCGATGGACAGTCGACGGTGCGGCGCGTCGCGCTCTCGGTCCCGTCCCGTCCTGTCCCGTCCCATCGCATCGTCTCGCATCGGTTGGTGGCATGGCGTGTCGGTTGTTCCGGCAAATATCGGACTGCGCTCTGACCCGGTCACGTTGACATGAACCACTCAACAAGTCAACGACTCGCCGCTGCTAAGTTAAAGCCGCGAAAGCACTATACTTTCCCCTAAGGGCCTCTTAAAGGGGATGCGCCCTGTTCGCGCTCGTGCGCGCGAGATCGGAGAATTCCCACTTCCCGATGAATATCTTGCGGCCCTCCGTCCTGGAAGCCCGAAAGGGGACGACTTTTTGACGGGCGATATCAAGTTAGCGCGGTCGATCGCCACTGCTGTTTCATTTCGAGTTTGAGCGAAGTTATAAAAGCGCTCGTAAAAATGCCGAACGAAAAAGCCCGCGGAGTGTGTCGCCGTTTTCCGATTCTTTATATGGCTTGATAAAAAATACCGCACATAAATGATACATTAAATATAAATTGCAGTTTACGGCATTGATCGGAGAGTTGTCGAATTTTTGAATAGCTTGAAATGCTTGAAAATGTTTTAAACATTTATCAGAAAATTTTTAAATGGATGTAACGCTTAACATACCTCGTCGATTTAGCTGCCGTTTTCTCACGCACGCCAAATATTATTGCCAACATTTTATGTTTTAATTTTTTTAGCAGATATATAATGATATATATAATCACATATATTGATTTAAATGTATCAAAGATTTAAAGCATTTTATTTTTGTCAGCAATTAGACTTGAATTTATAGACGCTGAAAAATCTACACAATCAATATGCGGAGTGCATATATCTGCAGACAAAAAGAAACAAAGAGAGCACAATAAATATGCATAGATATCTATGAATATGTATGCGCAACATTTTTTTTTGTTATACATATGTGTTTCGGGAAAAACACGGCTTTCTCGTGGATAAATTCTGTGCTAAAAAGTTACACCGTTTAATCTATTCGTTTAATAAATCTCCATTCTTCGACAAATACTGTAAGCTGCAATTACAAAAAAAAAATGTTATTTATTTAAGATGTGTTCAATAGAAACGACTGTCATCAGCGCAGTTTTAAAATCGGTCGTAAATTCGTTAAGAAAATATGTGAAGGATACGCGTTATATAATCTGGATATTTTCTCTATTTTATTTCGTTACACATATCAAACTTCCGAAGATATAATCTGAGGCGGGTGGTGGTGTCGCGTATTGGAAAAGGAATTATTGTGAAAGGTCTTAATTAGTGACGCGAGCGAAGCGTATAAACTTCGCTTCACTTATCAATTTGATACCGACATCGGTCATCCCGACATTGCGCGCCGTTATTACGCGTTATGTCGCTAGAAATATAATTTTTCAATGCGAGACAAAGCACGTTATCACAAACCGTTGATTACGAAGTTGCGGCGTGTTAAATAAGATTAACGGATCAGGCGAATTTTGATCCCGTTGGATATCATTTAATTCTTTTATATTTTTTTGTGACCGCGCTCTCTTTATGGCATGTTTAGTAGGATGGACGTATCAATAAATTGATTAATAAAAATATTGTTACATATTCTTCTTCCTTACTAAACGCATAATTATACACGGAGAGAATTTTCTCTTAAAATTTAGCCTGAAATCATGGTAGTTGTGGGACAACATGTACCACCAAGAATTTTATGCGAGCTATTCTAATTAATATCCATCATAATAAAAAATATTAATATCTATTACATTAAAATATAAAATATATTTGATTAATTTTACTAAAACATATCTAGGAAATTTCAATAATTTTTCAAAATTTACCAATCTGCTTGGTAATTTTTATCACGTTGTTTGTAAAATGTCTTTTGTATATTTTAAAAATTCCTTGGTTGCCAAGTTGTCCCAATTTGTAGTGAATTTAAGGGTAAAATATAACAATTAACAAAAAATTATCTCCGTGTAGTTCTGTAATCGTAGTGTCTCGAAAATGTAACTTTATATTATATATCAATAAGGCTAAAGTCTCAGAAATCTCCTTCATAATTTTTTTTCTCATTTTCTACGAAGCTTGCTTCTGAGTTCGACCAGATTTATTGCGAATTCGCTGCTTGGCTGCGTTAGTACACATCGGTGCACACTAAAGGTTATCGCACACACATTTAGTCAAGTCTTGACCGGTGAAACTTCGGATATAAATTCCGCGAACAATATGGTAATTCAGGCTGAGCAGCTCGATGGTCAAGATGGTAACGCGCCTTTGCGAATATTACCATACGCTTTTATATCAATTTGCGTCTGACTTTTCACGTGTTTAACGCGATGCCAATAGGCGCTTTGTCGAATTTACTATCGGACCGTCACGAAAAGTATCGAAATAATCTCGCGCCTTAAGCGTAAAATTTATTTCACCGGAATAATTTCAATTTCTTCAACATGTACGCTTTTCCGTCTTCGCCGATATATTAATCGCACAACTATAAAATCGCTCCGTTGTCTCGTATATAAGAGCTATATTGATTTCTGGATCCGAACGATCTGCTACTTAGCTACTTCGATTGAAAAAGAAGAGAGCGAGCAATGGCTGAACGTTTCGTGGAACGGGGGTCTTTGCAGGAATTCAGGAAATTGAATTATTATCGTCTGTTCGTCCCGAAACTCGCGTATGTCCGTCTCGGATGACTAACCCGGCAATAACTCGCGCAGGAGTTGCGGCGTTTCCACGGACAATCGACGTCGCAGTAGAGCGGATAAATATCGGAGCCGCCGGAAATCGCTCGGCCGCGATGTTCGAGCGGTCGAGCGAAACGCACGGTTTATCCGGATGTATTTTTTTTTTTAATGGACACGCGAAATCGACCTACGGATTAACCGAAACAATCAAGTCGTTATTTTTGGCAGCGAATAACAAAATTATACGGGACAAATTCGTACTTTCATCTGTGAATTTTTTAAATAAAATGAAATATATGTATATATTATAATATATACATATTACGCGACATTTTCACGTCCCGTATATCTTTATAACAAACAAGAATTTCCGTTCATGAATGCGAGACGCCTCGTATATTCTAATAATTATCGAGCGCACCGATATCGCGACGCATTATTAATGGCGTCATTACAGGACGAATAGCCAAATTATTCGCTGATAGGTCACGCGGACGAGGGAGCGCACTGACCCCTTGCAACCGTTTTATTTATGCAACGCGCAAATTGTTCGGTGCTGTGTTCGCCGTCACATAATTACGCGAGTTATCCATTTATTGAATAAAGCGTCGGTGGGAACGGCCGCGCTTGGAACAAATGTCACTCGAAATAAATCCCGTTTTACGTCCTGAAGAGTTATGATAAGAAAGTGTAGCGCAGCTGAAGTCAAATCGCGAGGGTCACAACGCTGCGAGCGGAGGCGAATCGCTCGCGATCTATATCAAGAACGTCAGATCGCCAGCCGCAACCCGATCTCCCTTTCGCGACTCGAGCTTTATTTCATGTACCATCTGATGACACCGGAAAAGAGACGAAGCCTGGCTCGACTGGCATAGATATATGCGCGGGAATGAGCGGATAGAAGCCGCGTACGTGCACTGGAATATTGATCCGCCCTTTATCGTAGCAATAAAGCATGCCGGCAGGAGGAACACGGAGAGACGATACGTGAAAAGTCGTATTATCTCGCGATGCACGACTCCGGAATCGTCGGGCTGACGAGCGCGAATGAAGTACCACGTACCGTGCACGTTCGCAAGTATTTTTTGCCCATCTTTTTTTCCCACGGCTCTTCACGCAATTTCTCGAATTGATTTTCCGTGAGTTATGAATAAGAGTTATGAACAGCTTCTGAATTACATACAATTAATTAAATATTAAAAAATATTTCTTGGAAAGATTCTAATTATAGAGACTGCAAGTTGGAATTGATTAAGCTTCGTTGTCTCTTCATTCAAAGGGACCTGTATCTATTATATATTATATCGTTTTATCAGTCTGCAAGATACAATTTTTTTTTTATTAACTCCAAGAAATTTACAATCTGTCAGAAAATGACATTCAGTAAATCTGATAATCTATTCAAAATATCATGAAGGATATTTTCCCATTGGAATATATCCATTAGAGATACAATACAACAATTTATCTTGCGGAATATAGCGCTTCGCAGTTAGCGCGAGCCTCGTATAATCCGATTGGCGGGGACTAACGAGCGATGCGTCGCGCTGCAAAAAACACGAAAATTCCGCGACGGAAAGTTTTAACGATATAGACCGTGGGAGTATGCGGGACTTACGGATGAGCCGCGAATCAAAGAGGACACGCACTAAATAACACGTATACGTTGACTGTATTCACGCGCGAGCGCATGAATCATGGAAATCGTTTGGCGCGACAATTACACATTCATAAATCTGCAAGCCTTGTCTTGTAAGCACATAGTAATGTTACAAATGTGCGATGTATAGTGTAAAATTATAAAATTTTATGTATGTATGTTAATTAACCATGCTTCGTATTAAGTGATTAAGAACGTGATTAAGAACAATGCGCTACAGTTTAAAACATCTTCTTAAATCCGGACATTGAAAAGTGCATTAATTGAAACTGCTATTTGGAGCGAGAAATGACAAGGATTTCCTTGATATCAATTCAACACCAATCTTGACTGACATTACGTATAAGAGCTCATGCATAATGTTACGACGGAGTCTTTTCAAAAAGCTGGAAGAGCGTCGCTTATTCAGTCCGGTTAAAGAGTACCGATTTTATTCAGCTGCTAAGCGACTTTTAATATTACATATAGCAGAATGCGGTAAATTGCTCTCAAGAAAGGGAGAGGCACTTTACGTCCAGTCTGTATTCCTTTCGCAGGGGTTGGGGGGAGGACACAAGCGTGTTTTAATCGCGAAGAGAGAAATTCGAAAAGCACTGCGGCGCGTGGCTGGCGACTCTTTCCCGCTATCGATCGCGTCTCGATCGTCCTACTTTTCCCGCGGGCTCGGTCTAGACGAGTAAATTGCGTTGTCGACGCGCGTTTAATTGCGCGCTCAGCCCGCGATCAGCGTTGGTCAAATTCGCAATCGAGTGATACGATTGATAAAATAACAGACCGCTCGTTTGGATGCTCGATTAATAGAATGTCAAACTAAATGGCGGATATCGGAGGAATCCGTTAACTCCAGTCTATTTCGCGCATTTCGGGGTATATTATGAACTTTCTTTCCTTTGATGCCGTACGTTTCGATTACGATCCTTCGTAAAAAAAATGTACTTTTAATTAGTTTTGTGGATATTGAAGCAGTTTCATAGTGTACAGTTATTATTAGATGATAAAGTTGTAAAGACGGGGAACGTAGATATACTCGAAAGTATCGTAAAATAAGTTATGCGACTCTTGAATAAATAGGAAACAATCAAAGTTCCGGACAAATTTATTAGAGTAGATATATATGGCAATACGTAATATAAAGAAGCCTGATGTTAAAAAATAGATTAAATAGATTCTATTACAAACCTTGCACTAATTATGTATGACAATTTATTGTTTCCTACTTATACAAGAAACTGTGCAATTTTCTTTCCGTCTTGTCTTTATATGTTAGAAAATTTAGCACCGACGATGACGGACGTAGATGAGATGACAATTCTTGCGAGATTGCCGCACATAAAAGAAACGGAGTGTCCCCGGTATTGGCACAACCGGATGCGTGTGGCTAACATGTCTCTCGTTTCATATGTGTCATGATGTGCCGATTTTTGTCGCGATATTTTATACCTTTCCCACGTGTGTCGAGTAGTGACGCCCTTGTGTGTTTTTGTAAAGAGAACAAGCTAGAGAAACAAACAGCTAGACTCCACAACCGGCGTTATCGACAACAGTTTCGTAATCGTGGCTTTAGAGTTCTTTTAAATTCGGCATCGCTGCATATTGTAAATGGCAAAAAACGAGGCGCGACTGACCGGAAGCGGATATTCGCTCCCTTCGGCATGTGTATCGTGATCGAGGCACCCTTTGGACCTTCAACGTATCGTTTTTTTTCCTTTGTCGAAGCGAGGATCGGAGGAGATTATGTCTTTTTTTCGTATATGACGCTATCTCTTGCAATAAATACAAGTCTTTATCCACGTGACAAATAGTACATTATTAGCAAACAGATATGAACTATTATATTATATAATTATGTATTTATAAAATAAAATTTTTATATATCAAATAGCAGATCTGTCAAAATGAGAAGTAGCTAAATAATAAATTGAGTGTATCGATTGCCGAAAATTTCAAGACAGTAAATGACTATATGAAACAGCAAAACAATTTACATTTTTCCATAATTTAAGATTACAAAATCAATTTATATCAATCGATTTATATTATTTTATAAAATATAAGTAATGCAATGACACGCAAGATATTGTAACGTATCGTCGGAGGGATGATTATTGAAGTCTTTTCCTATCTAGGTTACTGTCTTTCTAATCACGGAATTAATTCGCAGTGCAACAGGATATACCGCTTAACAAACGTTGACGGTGCGATCCCGTCCGACATGTAACGGTAAATCTCTCGAATCGCCGGTACGCGCGCACTCCATTACAGTCTGACATAGTGGACATCGGATAAGCTCGTCGATCCTCGCCTAGACAGCAAACACGAGCCGCAAACTGACGGATGCGTTTTAGGTGACTCGCGAGCCCGCCGATTTCTCGAACACGTCGTGGAATGATAATGAAAATGAGCCGACCGCGCGTCGTACCACGATGGAATGGTGGTCAATAAAATAACACTGCAGTCCACACCACGTAACAATATCCAAATATATGCACACATATATAGGGTGTCCCAGGCACCCCATATTCTTTGTTTCATCTACGAATTTCTCCACCAATTTAGAGTAGATCTCTCCGAGAACTTCAAAGCGCTGGTAGAGTTTGAATTATTGAAAAAAAAACCAAGCATTATCGTGCGTGCGTGAATGAGTAACGATAATTCACTCTTCATTCAATTTCAATAATTTGTATTCGAGTGGGATAAAATTGCAAAGGACATTCATTCAAGTTTTTTCAATAGGCTCAACTTCAAATTGGTGAAGAAATACATGGCAGGGAATGCAGAGTATCTGGCGCACCCTGTATACATGCGTAGACGGATGAATATAAATATACGTAAATATATCACGTGACGTCCAAGATTAGCGCATCGCAAGAAACGATTACGGGTGTCAAGGAGGCATTCTTTGACAAAGAGAACACAAAATGGTAAAAAAAAGGACGAGCTATAAAGGATAACGTTAGAATAGACCGATGATGAGCAAAGTATTCTCGAGACTAAATGCTTGGAGACTGCGGTTTCTCGTGCTCGGTTGCGTTGTGGTAATGCGGCACCTTAAAGCCGTCATAGGTCCAGGAGCCTAACTTCAAAACACAGGTCTGTACGTCGTACGGAAAGAACTCAACGTCGATGGAGCAGGAGGATTTATATACGGCCGGCGGTTGCCAGACGACCAATCCCGAATAGTAGACCGTGGCCTTGGTCATCAGCGTCACCTCGTAGTTGCCGTCGGCGCTGGAATCACCGAAGAAACGAGCCGAGCGTGATCACGATTGGCTCGGAGAGAAGGTCTCCGGATGCTGCCATCCTTTCCCTACCTCTTTCCTCTCTTTCCCTCTCGCTCTCTCACTCTCTCTCTATCTCCACTACCCTTCTGTCTCTTCCGATATCCGACTTCACACGTATCGACAAAGTGAATCTTGCTCACGTTCGCACGGTTATCGTGGGTACTTTCACTGTTTCGCGAAACGTCTCTCTTCCGACTGTCCAGAAGAGACTTCGAAACGGAAAACCGATACGCGTCGACTGAGTCGCGTGATCGATAGCTTCGGAAACGTTACGGATTCGCGTATCAACTTCACTCGAGAGACACTGGTAACGACAATTGACTTTACTTTTGATAAAAGTAAAAATTAAAAGTTTTCTTATTTTTTGGATTTTAATCAATGAAATCATATTGATTGTTTGACCCTTTTGAGTTATTATCGGCATCTCGTGCTTGATCCACGACGATTCACTACCTGCACAATAAGTACGACCGTATCATCTCGGGCTATATGGCAGCATCCGTCTTCTGGGGGTAGTTTTCGGAAACTTCGTATTCTCCCTCTCGATCGTCGGAGACCCACGCGACGAGCCAATCGTCTGTGATCTACTCTACGCTTAGCATCTATTTGATCGCCGTCCCGCAGACGCATCCCGTAGACGGAGCCCGTGTCGGATCCGCGTCTCGGACATTTGGCTGGCTAATTTTCTCAGTTAATCGTTCGGGGGCTCGAGGGCAGGGGGGGGTGTTGGTCGGGAAGGGACACGACTTAACGGCTACCATGCGAATTTACCTTGAAGCCGTCATAGGTCCACGAACCGAACTTGAGGACGCAGGTCTGCTCGTCGAATGGGAAGTACTCCACGTCGATCTCGCAGGATGACTTATATATGGCCGGCGGCTTCCACTCGACCAATCCTTGATGGTAGATCGTGGCCTTCGTGGCCAAGGTCACCTCGAAGTTGCCGTCCGCGCTGCGAGCGAGCACATTAGTGGTTCTGGGCGCTGCGGCGGTCGAGCTTACTTTGTACTTCCGATTCGATACCAAGCCGTCTTTTTTTTTTGTTT
Organism: Temnothorax longispinosus; assembly: GCF_030848805.1. NCBI lineage: Eukaryota > Metazoa > Arthropoda > Insecta > Hymenoptera > Formicidae > Temnothorax > Temnothorax longispinosus. Next base: position 22,534,795 of record NC_092363.1, on the reverse strand, counting down.
TTTTTTTCTTTTTTTTTCAAATTTATTTCTGTACGTGTGTGCATGTATATACGTGTGCGTTTTAACATGATTAGCAGTATCCGCTAAATAGGCAGATAGAGATCTTACGTGAACGTAAGCAAATCTGTTAGTTTTTCTGGATTTGATCAGCAATCGTGGGTAAAATAGATCCGCGCAAATAAAAATGATATTTTCGAGAAAATCCGGCGCAACTTCAACTCGGATATAGGAATTATCTGGCTCAAAGCGTTCGCAAAATCGGATTGGATTATCGCACAGGCTCTTATTTCGATCCACTAAGCCCGAAGGCTGGGGGACGTCAATAATCTGGCTTTGCAACTGGCTAGTTAATAATAGTCAATAGAAAAGCAACTCGTTATTTTTTTCTTATTGTTAGTTATTATCCTATCCGTAATTTGAATAAAAAAAGAAAGTTTACTTGCTAATAAATATTTATATGTATCTCAATGTTTCCAGCATATATTGTACTTTATGTTAATTGAATGATGCGTATACAAAATTACTGATTAATGAAATTTAAAAAACAATTGTTTCTTTTCCCATTTAAATTAAAAATTTGCAAAAAAGCAATATCCTGATGAATGTACCGACGACAGTTATGATAGACTATGTCCATCATTATCAAATTATCCTCACACTAACCACTCAATCGCTATATTTGTGAAATTGGATGGCTTAGCAAAGTTTCTAAATTGAAGAACCAGCGGATGCTAGCCCGATATAACGGAGATATATAGATATCCGTGGTCGATAGCAACCCGTTTACTGTCGAGGATCGCATCGGCCACGTGGGATTGCCAAGTAAACTAAGCGCGATGGTCGAGTTTCTCGGAGTCGAGGAGAGAATCCGGAGATACTAAGTCATCGCGGATGACTGCGGTGCACCGGGATTATTTTGCTATCGGCTTCCTTTCGTCTCTCGTGAACTATCTTCGGTCCCGAAAGTTTCGATCAAGTCAGAAAGTGTAGATCACTAACTCGAGTTTCTAAGCCGGAAAGGAGTGAGAGGAGAATTGTTGCGAATTGCGAGAAAAGTACGTTTTACACTGGCCTTATAACTCAGAAAATGTCAATCTTGTCTTATTGAAATATACGTGTCGAAAAATTATTATCTTTATTTGTCTATTAATAATTTTATTAATAGTTCTATTTAATAGTTTATATTTAATAGTTTATTATTAATTGTTTATTTATTTAATATGTGTGTGTCTTAAACAAAATTTCTTGCGACGCAACTAAGGTTTTTACGTTTATAATATGGCAATCAAATTAAAAACAAATAATTAAACAAATTTTTAAATATAATATTAATATTTTAACATAAATGTAATAAAATATACCATATCATAAAAATAAGTAGAAATGAAAAAACTATACTCTATTTTCTTGTTCTTTCAGACAATTCTACAATTACTTGATATACATATATAATAAATTAATGAAATAAAATAAAAGTTTTATTTAGATCTTATTTAAATTTCGTTGGATGTCCCACTGGGGGCGGCCATAAGTCAGCCTTTACACATTGCTCAACTTTCCAGTGATACGATTTCGCCTACAGACAGCATTGATTGCATGGACCGTCACCGTATTGGCAAGATATTTCTCGATCTCGAATGCGTCGCCACACAACCCTCCGGGGAGACGTGAATTGCATTAATAATCCAACCAAAACCTGCCTCGGCGAACAGTTTACCCGACCGACTTATCCACTATGTGGGCATGGACCTTTGTTCGATATTTGACGTAAACCAAACAGGCGTGTGTTTATTCGTACAAAGGGAATGAATGTAGAAATCGCGTTGCTTTACGTTCGCGCAATCATGGCCCGACCGTTCCAATCTTTCGTGTAAATACGAGCGGCCACTTGGCAGATATATTTAACCGAGTTGTACTCACACAACAGACACAGGTATTGCAACGAAGAAGATCGAAATATTTACTCGAGGCGAGATTCAATTTCAGCACGCTGAAAGTGTTTTACGAGCGAAAGATCAATGTTTAATTAATAAATGTTGCTTATCAATCTTAATTATAGTATCATATTATATTTATCGAAAGTGTTATCCGTCTTCCTTTTTCGCCTAGACATTCGTACAAAATTTAAAAATTCAGTCCGTTTTATTGTACAAAAGACCAGTTTGTCATTGTAGCTATCGCGCCTGATACATTTTAGTTTGCCCTCCGCTTGGGGAAAAATGCATTTTGTCCGCCCACGAGGATATATTTTTCCTCTCCTTTCGCATCATTCGTATGAAGTATCACAGATCTACGTGCAAATGCACAGATGCTTCCCCATCCTACGTGTCTCGAATTTCGGTCGGAAAGCGTAGCCGGGTTTCCCCTATACTCACAGCATGTGGTTCAAAACGGCGATATCGAGAAAGAGAGAGATAGAGAGATCGAGGGGCAAGTTCGCTCATAAAGTAAAGAGCCTTAATTGGAGCTACCTATTTTTCACATAATTGTGCTACGCACAATACATCGAGAAGAACACCGATTTTCATACGAGTCTTTGAGAGGTAAGGGTCAATCATCTGACATGATCTAATGGGATACATCATTTCGCGGAATATCGGGGCTACGATGCGATGTGTAGCCATTGTAGCGTGAACCCCTCACTTATCGAAATCAATTTACGACCCGGTGGAGATTCACAGAGGTATCGATTTGTCTGACGGCTGTTTGAGAGACGTGAAAAGGATGACGGCATCATTACGATTGACGGCCGATCGTCAAATATCGTTAAATATTCTTGATGACGCAATTTTGTAAACTTTTGTATTGCTAAACTTATACACATCAAGATTTAGAGTGATTGATCTCAAATCGATTTTAATATGAGATATAATTTAAAACTAATTTTAAATCAAAATTATGAGTCAAATTTTTATCTTTTATAAAAATAATTACACACTAATTATGTACGTATAATACAATTATTTTACTTAAGTACAAAAACCACGCAAATTTCATATAATATTAGGTAATATAAATTATTGGATCTACATATGTCCCTTACTTTTAATTTTCTGCTTGAAAGTTTAAGAACGATTAAACCGATTGTGATCGACACGCTGTACGACCATTTGTTCAAGATCAAAACGATAGAATCCAATTCTTGTTAATTTGGATCAAGTGCCACTGCACATTTCGATTTCGAGCCTACATCAGCGTTATCCCGCCGCGCTCGGCAATTTGCATACGCCCGCCTGTCTTCTTCTATCTCGAGGTTCAAACGCGAAATCGCAATTTCCTGCAGCGAGAATCCCCAATGATTCTCGATGAAGGCTCACGTGAGAATGTGTGTGCGTCGCGATGAAAGCCTTTTTCGAGGTGCGCTTCGTGAAAATAGCGCTTCTCGTGTTGCCTATCAGCCGCAAAGTGATATGATACCGCGCGCGTTAGGGTATGTGATATATTATATACCGAATGCCCTAGATTCTTTTCCTTTTAATGGAAGATGCTTGAGGTTGAAGTAAGAAGGATGAGAAATAGCCATTTCGGTATGAAGATAGACAGCTTCTTACGCTTGCGGTAAATTGAACGATTTAAAAATGGGTAATAAATAATAAAATACTATGGTAATTACAAAGTACTTAATAATAGCAATAGACATATAGTAATAATAGTTATTATGTTACCTAAAATTGAATGTAAACTTAATAAAGTTAATAATATAAACTTATTAAAAATGTAATGTAATAAAGATACGAGTTATAGTTAAATAAGATACGTTATGAAAAAGAAGAAGCTATGCTGTCAGATTTTCGTCAAAAAATATGTTTTTAAAGGAAGCGATTAAAATCGCATAATTGCATGCGAAAAATAGAAACTGCTGCGTGGATAAATTGTTCATTTCCGTTTTGGTGTTGAGAGATGCTCATAGAGTTACCGTTAGCGTGAAAATCGCTCAGCCTAAAACGTTTCCACGGCGTGTCGATACGCCGCCCTCATTTTCTGGTGCATCGGATGCACAACGAAAAAAAAACTCGCGTATCGCACACGGGAAATAATCGACGAATCGAAACGAGTCGTAATAGAGAGAGAGAGGGGCGTCGACGGCAAAATGAAAAATTGCTTGTACCGGGGCAGTCTGTCGAGGTCTCCATTATCAGGAAAGGTGCAGGCACCGATATTTCATGGAATTAACCGGCGGCGGCCAGATACAGCGGCCCCGACGCCGGCTGAAAAATAGCCTCGCCCTTAACGTTTCCGCCGGAAAGCGTTCTGACGTACAACTGAGAAAATTCTATCAAGACCCGCCGAACGGAATTCCGGTGTTGTGTAACGATCGTGGATAAACTCGAAGATTAATCGCGAATTCCTGCGTACGATCGTAAAAGATATCCTTTCACTATTTTCTTCTCTCTTATCTTCGCTCGTTTGATGTAAAAAGAAACCAACAGACGTTACAGTATTCTAGCTTAATGAAGAATAGCGAGTTTTCCAATCACCATGATAGCGCATATGTTGGAGCGACTATATCCGTGAAAATGATCAGTGGATTCGGAAAGCCTGCATCAATGCTGCCAGACCCAAATTCAACCCCGTGATATTTATCATCCCTCATCCTCCCTTCCCCCCCGATACATCGACTAGCAGGTTTCTGGCCGACGTTGTTGGGTTCTCTCTTTCGAATACTTTATTCGCTTCTATCCGTTCTACTTCGGGCCGTCGAGATTTTCCGCAAGCCGTGAGTGGAAAAGCGGCGCGCGAGACCGCCGATCATAAATCATCTCTCTCAATAGAAAGCTCCCACGTTTGTCGTTCTCCCCGGTCCGCGGCAATTTATTTAGCCGGATACCTCGCGCTGTCCTATAACAGCGCGGCACCGTGATAGGATTAACCGCACACGACCGTCCGTCGTGAAGCGCTCTCACACACGGATGACAATTGGTACCATCCCGTTCTCCAGATCGCCGCTGTCAGCTTCTTCCCTTGTCCCCTCCACCCCCCTCTCCTTCCTGAGATTAAAAGAGGACGGAAGTATTGCTCAAGGGGTTGGCAGCCCGCTCGCTCGTATCCCGCATCAGTTTTCATCAACGACTCGGACTTCAATTTCACTTAACCTTTGACCCTCCATGGCCCACCCCCGCGCTTCTCAAAACGTCACCGCCTTCACATACAATTCACCATCGAATCTCCGATCCCCGATATTATTTCCACCCGCTGGTGACAACGGAAATACCTATCTAGCTCGCGTCTATTCACGTCTGTCACATTTGTCCTTCCTTTTTCTAGTAAATTATAATTATATATAAAACAATTGAGTTTCATTTTTCTTCAGCAAGATTTAAATAAGCCAGCTATACAATTCAGAAATTGAAAAAAGCTTTTGCGCAAGATCAAATTTAATTTAGATCATAATGATAAATTGCTGCTTTTTACACATAGTTGTTCTGTCGTTTAGACATAATCGCGTCTACGTTGCAGATGCGGCAAAATTACAATGACAATATTGCAAATCGATATTGCAATAATGCATTACTATTAGAGCAAGTTATTATAGTCAGGAAATTAATCGTTATGCAACGTTATTGCAACTCGATGGGATTCATTAATCTCAATCTATATTGCGGACTAAAAGCTTCTCCCGTTATACGAAAGCTTCGCTTGTCATATAATAATATAAATTGCTTCGCAACTTATTACAGTATATAGATAGTGAAAATTGATATACCGAATAGCATCCGTTAGCCGTTTTGATAAACATGCGGTATATCAAACTTTTATAATAAAGAACTTTCTGCTACTTTTTTCCCTCCGTAATATAGTGTAAAACTCCTACTCTTCTCCAAGATTGCGCTACTCCTTTGAACCGTTCATTTCATCTGGGCGATCATTTTTTTTCTTCCGCGCGATTTCGAGATCAATTTGGACTGGCGACGGTAAAACGGAGTTTGAGTCATACCTTCCGTCAAGACGAACAACCGTCGGCGCTATCTTCGATATACGAAGAACTCGATTTGGTGGAAACGCGTCGCGGGACGTACCAGTGTCTCTCGATCGGACGAGATTGCCGGCACGGCGCGGGCGCGCCGAGGGATATTCCCCGGGGAAATACTCGCGTCGTTATCTCGAAATTCGAGATTGGAAGTTTCGCTCGCGTGGATCGCCCGCGTAAAAGCGCTACTCGTCAATCGCGTGAGATAGAGATTGTCAGCTCATCACATTGTTCCGGAGATATCGAATTCCTAACCACAGTTAATAAAACGCGTTCTATTCGCTTTGTCATCGAAACAACTTTTGACATGCCGCTTTTTTTTGTACGTAATATAATTTTTAATGTAATATACGGTGGATTAAAAAAATATTTACACACCTAGTTTTCTTACAATAGCTTTATTCGAACGAATAATACATAATTACGAATTGTGTCCACAAGTAACTTATTACATATAGTAATAAATTATTTATAAATACAATTCGTAATTACGTATTATTTCTTCGAATAAAGTTGTTGTAAGAAAACTGGATGTGCAAATACTTTTTTAATCCACTGTATATTAATGTACGTGTTATACAGCAGACACACAATTCAAAATATTTAATTTCTCGTGACAGATCGAGAAAAGTACAACTTCATTCACGGTGAAGAAACAACGAGAAAGAGAACAAGAGAGAAAAATACTGCAACACAAGAGGTTGGATAAAAAAGATCTCTAAATTATATTGTAATTAAGGGCCCTTGTAATCGGAATCGCTGCTTATACTAATGACCGGACATGGTCGGGAACCAGAACGAGACGAGGGAAAAGGGGGGAGAACGGAGGAAGGGAAATACGAACAGAGAAATTCAATTATACTCCGGTAATATCGCCGCAGAGTCGGAAGTTTAATCGGGATTGCATCTCCGTCCTTTCAAAAATCCTTCTTTCTTAACTTCCTGAATTTAAGTAGGCAATTAACCGACCATGCCCGGGTCAACCTGTGTCATACGAAAAATTACTCTTCATTTTTAACCAAATATTATCATAATTCACGCATAATTCGTGGGTCCTCTTCTTATTGAAGTTAGAAGTAACATATTACTTCTAACCGATACTAAATCGAAAATTACTCAGTATATTAAATTAAAATATATGATAAGGCAATCGTTTAATTAAGTTTTGAAAATGTTGACGGCACGTCTTTCTCAGAGATAGATATTTAAATATTCGGGCACAGAGATGCTTTAAAAAGCTAGAGGAATAATAAAATAAGCTATATTACAAACCAAGCCATAGTACCTCGCTATGTTTAGCCCACCGCAAGATATTTTTTTTATTTATTCATCTTTTGATAAAAGAAACCGAATAAGAGAAGGTTAATGGAAGCCTGTGGTATCGTCAACGACTCTTTGTATACCTCACGTTACCTCGCGTGCTACCCGAGAAAACCTAGTTCTAAATGTTAAGTACGTGTGAGAGAAATGAATCGTCGGTGGCGCGGCGGTGCTATTTATCTGGTCATTGTTGAGCAATGTCGGTGTGCCTCTCGCCGGGAGATACTTTTGAGAAAAACCTGGAAGAAACAGCGAATCGCTTCCAGGTTTAGCAGCATCGTGAACGACGCAGCCATCGATTTTTCTGACGCGTCGTGTGAGAAAGTATGACGAGCATGGAGCATTTCTGCTGTTTATTCATGCTTTCGAGAATTCAAGAAATAAACGTGGTTATTACTTTACGATTAAAGAGCTGTATATTATAAAACGACATCATTTATATTATATAAAATAAACCATTATAAAAACAAACTGAATACTTTTTCTTTAAATAAGATCTAATTATTAAGGATAATTAATATTTAAAATGCATATTAATTTTCATGTAAAAAAATAGATAGAATTATATATAGAAAGACGATTCAACGAAAATATATTGTATATAATTTTTTTAAAGATTAAGTTATATACTCTAATTTTAGATTCTTTAATTAATTATATGCTTAAACACGTCAGTTTTATCATTATTTATTAACACCTTTGTATGAATACGTCTTTCATCTATCGCACGAAGAAAAATGTGTTAAAAAGAAGATTTAAAGAGGGATAAAAAAACACATATAGAACTGTATGACGGATGTTCATGCGACAGACTTTCAAAAACGAGAACTTGTTGAAACGTGCGAAATCTGGTACTTAGATTTAAAGTTAGGGGAATCAGGTCTAAGGAACGAAGGCTGGTTGAAGGTGGATAAAAAAAGAAGGACAAGACGAGCTCTTTGAGTATCTCGTTACTCAGCTTCCGTTTTAACCGAGGTTATGCATCGAAAAAGATTGCCCGAGGCGAGTCGAGATACATAAATGAGAAAAAAACTGATTTAACCTCGGATTTAACAGACGTTGTGCTTGAAACCTAGCTAAACGGATCAATACGATGCCTTATTTCTGAACTCATTTATGTGGTCATTCAGGCGTGCAACATAAAAATTTCCAGTTCTCTTTAATAAGTCGAATATTAAGTCAGTAGTAGTGGTCAAGCATTCACAGCCAGAATTTTCTTTCTAAATTTAAATCAAATGCAAGTTTGATGCGTTGCTGTGCTAAATTATTTAACGGTAAATATGTTTCAATGTATACTTCAAAGTTCAAATAATTTATCACTTTTAGTGTTGGTACTTTATAAATTTTCAATATATACAAGCCAGAAAACGTATTGATTGTTAAAACGGAGCAATCAAAGCTGATATTGCCTAACTTTGTTGGCTCTCAAAATACTAAACTAACAGTACAGTATTGCCATACCAGTACCGGCGCATACTTATTTGTCAATAACGGGTGTACATCTCGGAACAGTGTTACGGTCCTGTGGTCAAAGTTAACTGACACAACGCTGACAGGCCGGTACCGGCGAAGATATTCGAGTATGCTTGTAAATTTCTCAATATTTGAACGAGGCATGTCGGAGGAAATATACGCGTTTGCTCGAAACTACATTTGCAGACTTTTTGATCCAGTCCATATATCGCGTCCATATATGCTTTGAATATTCCAAAAAGGTTTTTATTTTCAAGCGCTGCTGATTCAGTGAATCGTGTAGATCTTATTTCTAACACGAGACCGCGCGGCCGAATAAAACGACGAGATGCACACGACTGTAATCGAGTTGCGTTTAATTACGCGTTTCCCAGCGAAAAATCATTTCATTTTCCCCAGAAACGTTCCTGCGGCGTGTTCCACGTTTAATCCGAAATTATACGACCGCCCCTGAATCCCTGCTCCGCTTCCGACACTCCGAATGTCCAATCGGAATTAATCCGCGCGAATTCATATTCGATGTAGGAATCAAGCGATTATATTGGCGATCGTTCCTTACTCGGAGATTGTAGCGAGCAGAAATAAAATGTTTGAAAAGTTAATGTAGGTATCAAAAGACGAATATTTGCTCTGCTCCAACACACTATAAATACTTACTTCGACGTTGCGCTTCGTTACAAAACTACTTCAAGTTGAATGTTAAAGCGTAAAGAAAGAATCGAACAAATATTTGTTAAGAAGAAAAAAATCAACTGTAAGTTCAAGAGAAATCGTTATGCGACTTTTGATACATTCGGTGTATTCAACGCTTTTATAAACCCTACGGGCAGGATTCCTTCTTCTGAGAGTGCTAGGGTACAAGAGGAAGAAGGTTCACGAGTGTTGAAAGTCAATGCGGGCTTTCAGAGAATATCTCTTCCTCTTTTTCTATTTCTTTTTCTTGCTACAGAACAGAAACGACATCGCTGTGAAATCTCTGAGAATCTGCAGAGAAAAGAAGAACGTGTGTGTAACTGTAAGAACAATATCGACACATAATATAATATCCGTTACTTTTTAACTTGTCCAACGCGATCATATTCTGAGATATAATAATTGTTAACTTTCCTTCGAAATCGACTTACAAATTCTCGTAACAGCAGAGAGAAACTTTTACAGTTTATCTATTAAGAATTTATCCATTAAGAATAAACTGTGAAAGTAAATTTTCTATAATTGTATTTAATTCTAATAGAGGAATAATAAATTATCGTTATTTGCATCTTCGAAGGATATTATAAATTAAAATATAAAATTATTTTTAATTTTCTTTCTCCGATTGATAAACGGATGTTAATAATCGAATCGCGAAGATCACTACGAGAAGGTCATCAATGGACGGTAACGAAGCAAGATTCGTTCAAAGCGAGAGGATCAAGCGAAAATTCCACAAATCACGTGGTCGATTATTTCCTTCGGTTCCAGCTACTGTTCCCCCGGGTGCTATAAATTTTCGCCAGACGTTCGCCTCGACTAGGCGCGCTGATATAAAATTTGTCAAGAAAGATCCTAGCTCTTCGAAACTTTTCTTCTGCTAAAGTCGCGCGAGGACTTCCGAAAGTGTATGTGACGGAAAGATGGTCTTGTGAAACTTCCGGAGAGAGCCCCGGTTGACGCGTGAAATCGACAACGTTTGCGATGCCGAAAATTCTGCTCAGTTTTTCTTAAAACAAATTATTTCAGCGAAGATGCATGTGAGATTGTATGTTACTTTTTTAAAATTAAAACTATCATTATAATTTCATGGAATTGATTACAACATAAATAGGAGAAAGATGATAAGTTGATTTATAATACCGATGTGTCCGCAATACAATATATACATTTTCACAGTAAATTTGATCAATGTTTTATGTAAACAAATCCAAATTGTTTATAAACAAACAGATCTGTTCAATTAACCCGTAAACAGGCGTTTGACTTTTTTTTAATGGTCATCTGGGGTGATTATTGCACCCCAATTAAAAGTTATTGTTATTAATTATATATTGCATATTTTTGATTGTTCTATAATTTATAAATATTTGATGACAATATTTATATATACATAGATTTACTTAAAATTTTCTGAGAATAAAGTAAAGAAAAATATAAAAAACAAAAGAAGGATGTTAAAATTATTGTAACGTGAGCTTCATTTTTTAGCAGTGGGTGTAAAATTCACCTCAAGCGCTCGTTCTCAAGTTAAAATGCAAATTTTAAGATTCTTACTATTCGGAAAAGTAATTTTATGCCACAAAAATGTAATAAATATTATTTTAGAAGATTTTCTTTTCTCGCCTTTTGCATATCACGTCTAATATTTTTAAACGAATAGATAAAATCTATTATTCAAATTTTATTGCTTTCCTCTTAATGCTGCATATATACATATAACCTTCCTAAAGTGCGAGCGCTTTAGATCTATCTTGCATTCGCACGATACTTCTTTTCGAATCTCATTGTGAAGCGAAAGCGAGCGCTTTTACACCTGACACTTCGCAAGATTTTGTACGCAGATGTCCAAATGAAAAATTTATCACCAAGCATATATAACACGTTGAGATACGAAGCGTCAAACAGACGTAAAAATTCATGTATTGAAATATTTGTATAATACCTCGATACAACTAAATGTGAGCATAAATGTAAGTTATTTTATATTAATAATATACAGTGTTATAATCTGAACTAGGAAAAAGAATATAATCGAATAAAATTAAAAATAAAAATTCTATTAATCTTACATTAAATCATACGAAATTTCTACTTTTACCTTAGAAATATTTAACGAAAAGAAATCACAATTGTGTGGATAAGAAGGAATTTTCGTTGCTGTAAAAAAATTGAAAAAATGAGAATAAATTTTTCCAGTGTACGGAAAAATCTGGGACGTGTCATCAGATTTGGAAGAGTTAAGGAGAGACATTTGTCGCGGCTGAAAGTAGTCCTTTCGTTCTTTCGCTACAAAATGTCCTCGAAAGGATGGCTGGTGTTTCGAGCCCTGGGATATCGACCTCCTGCGGTAAGAGACCATCCTGCTTATATTCTTTACGACTGGTCTCTCCGCAGGGTGTTCCTCCATTCTACGCGGTTGCCTGGAATAAGTCCGGCGGTAGTCCAGTCAAGTTGAGCGTGTCCACGGAGGCCTGCGGGGACCTCATGAATCTAAATCCAACTCTCCGTTCAGGGTGGGTAGGTACTACGACTGGAGTTCGCGAGTTTTATGTGTATAAAAGTTGAGCACGCGTGCGCGAGTCGATCCCATCGTCCGAAAAACGACAACAGAATTCCTATCACGATCTGCTACCCACCACGCTTTGATATATTGTGCTTTTTAGTCACGTTCTGCAGGTGATCCGATGCAACATATCCTGATTAAGAATGCGAGGAAAGATTTGACGGATCACATTTAATGGATATTTGTAGTAAGAAAAGCAGCGAATTTGAATTAAATGAATATATACTTTGTATAAAATGTTTCAGATTTTTCTTCTCTGGCGAGCCGTTTTTATCTTCTTTGGTTAATATTGGTTAATATAGGATCAATTTTTTCTTAGAAAAAACATTGAGAAAAATCATTTTTAGTCACAATCTTCTAATATTCAATATTGAACATTTTTTTGTAATAAATTCCCAAAAGACTATTAAAACAACATTTATATGATATTGTAAGAAGAATAAAGTTTCATTATATGTTTAAATCTTTTTAAAGTTTCTTCTGTTTCCAGCTGTTAGTCTTTCGACGTTATTGTTGGAAAGATTAACTTTATATTAGACAATTTTTAACTAGAATTTCTAACTAAGTGTTTGGAATATTCTGTATTATTTGTTTAACCAACGTTTTATAGATGTTCTCCTCAACTATGGATTTTATGCTGATTGTGAGTTTAAAATTAATTTTATTTTCGCGATGTGGAACCAGCAAAAATAGCAAAAGAAGAGCAGACTGAGCAACAAGATTTTTACAATTACGAAGAGAAGAGAGTTTTTGCGATATTGTCATCATCATTTCTTGACGGAGATTCTTTTCTAGAGAGCTCCCTTCATTTCTGGGAGGATTCTGTAATGATACATCGACCGAAAAACATGCGCAACGCGCTGTATAAGCCTGATAAGAAAATAGCATTTATATCCGATCTTAAAAGATTTGTCTCTTAGAACGTTAGTGCAGTTTTAAGAAGAAAAACGCGGACTCTCTTAAAACGCGAAGACGCCAGTCTCGAGTTTTTATTGCAACTTTAACGCACTGCACTTAGGTCCCTTTCATTAAGCGAAAAGCCAGTTATAATTAAGTCATTAGAGACCAGTTTCGCATTTAGGACAAACAGTATTTGCCCGTAGACAGTGTAATTATAATCTACGACATTATGAGCAACTTTAATTAAATATCATGAATAATGAAGATGCATGCTCACATTCTAGTTTCTGTCTTCCTATATCAATACAGCAATATAATTAAAACGCTTAGTAAAACATATAAATGTTTTCAATTCTGTACAAGTAAAAATAATGTTTTAAGATTAAAACGATTTGAAATATTTTACATAAAAGACTCTCTCTTCGTAAATGTGATCATATCTATTAAGCATAACGTTTTAAAGGAGAGATGTTGCTATTATTTGAACATAACATTACGTAGTTTTATAAATATACGTTAATATAAAAAATTCATGGTATAATATTTTTATAACTAATGCCATGACTTTGTGTTGTTATGATATCTGATTATCGAACATTGCATTTTGTCTCTCTTCGGAGTAAAATTTATTAATCGCCATACTTTTTGATCTGATTTGTCATTATAGGAGCGTAATGTGACATTGATGCTACTTGTCCGCGTGAATCGATTGTTAATTCTCTGAATCTCATTAGCGCGTGCAGAGTAGGAGGAGAGGGGGGGGGAGGAGACACGTTATAATTCGCACCAGGAAATAACGTCGGTCAATTATACAACGCGCCAGCATTATTTCGAAGTTCTGGCGCGAGTCCGTGCCATACTGGCAATTGAAAATCCATTGATCTCCTTCATTACGTTCCTGACACGTTCGTCGAGTGGTCGATAATTGCATCGTGTAGCTGCAGTCTCTACGAAGCATTATCGCTATGAGGCAATATTGGTTTCCATTATATTATACATTCCGTTTATAGAGTATAGTCCATAGAGAAAAACGGGCATTTCGAATATATAAAGATAGTTATTACTTATTTAATCGCAATTTGTTACCGGTAATCGTTTCATTATTTTCTATTGTTATTATTAATTGTGTATGACGTACAACGTCTTATATACATACAAAAAGAACATACAAAAGTCTCTTTTTCTTCTTAAATAAACTTATGAGTTTCAAACGCTGCATAAACTTTAAATATTAACGTTCGATATCTTCATTGTACGCAAATAAATGAAAATCTTAATTTAATTACATGCTTGCTGCGATAATATTGTTAAAAAAAATAAAATTACTTTCTACACATTTATCTTAATGCAGCATCAAATACGAGAGCAATGTACTTGGTACTCCGGTTTAATGCAACGAAATCGAAATGCAACGAACACGATTGTTCCGATCACAATGTGGAAACCATTTGCATTGTAATTAAAAGAAATCTATACCGCAATACAGTGAGTAACAGTACTGAATCGTATATACGAGTTTAAAAAACTCTTCCAAATTAAACTCCACGATTTGGAAAATGTTAAATCTTGTCAAATATTGTTTGCGTTTTCATATTTTAAAGTAAAACGATATGCACATAAAAATATTCTGCTGAAAACAGTGAAATATTATCGAAATATCAATAACATATTAATCTTGTTTCACGTTTCGCGTAACACCGCATTTTTTTCGTTCCGACAATTACCGATACAAATAAATGAAATTAAAAACAGAATAATTTTTTAAAAAAGATACAATCAACTTGATTTTCAAATTACACTTTATACTAATAAGGGAAAAATATGCAAAATTATTTAACTTAACAAAATTCTATTGAACAAAATTCTATATAAAAAGTTTTAAAGTTTTAAAGTTTAATTTAGCTAGAGCAAGCCAAGCATAAATTTACTATTACGATCAAATGTTAGTCATTATCTGCTTCTGGAGAATCGAATATCGAATTAGTGAATTCTTCATTATTTCCGAATGGTCTGTTCTAAATTGCGCACTGTACGCGGATAAACGAGAATTTGTACATTTGAAATAATTATGCCCCCTGTATCGTGGGAAATGGCACAAAGTATTTAATCACCTGCAATACTGTTATGTTGAACAAATAAGCGTGCTGCTTGTCCAGCTGTTGCAATGCGCGGAAGGTTTCTATAATAAGCATCGGATTACACACAATGGATACATCCCTCTAAACCAAAATACCTTATAATGCTGTATAATTATTATAATTGAGCAATCACATACTTTATGAATAATTAAATTTAGCAGAGAAAAACAGAAAAATAGAAAGACAGAAAAATGGAAAGGACAAGTGATTCTAATCAATTGATCGATGAAAATTGGATTGCTACTATCTTACTTAATTTATTCATTTTTACACGTCCTTTCTTGTAAGATGCTTTGTTTTACAACTGAGAATTTAAAGACGATGAATAATAAATGTTTAATTATACGTAATCTACGTTATCATTCTAATTAAACTTTAATTTAAAGGAAATCAAACAGTTTGTAAATTATAAATATAAATTATATAAATTATTTGTGAATATTAAAATTTTCCAATAATTCGGCAAATGGAGAATGATGTTATTAGGGTAATGACGCGTTCAGTCCACTTAGCGCCGTGTTGACTGACGACGAGATTAATTCTCGGAGGAGTGTGCGTTCAGATCGATCGCTTAAGAACTTAATAGGCTAGTTTAAGATTGCCGTTGTCGTTAGCGAGACTCAGGCCATGATCCCAGTTATTATAATATTCACTCAATTTCTCAAATGGATATCTATCCCTATCCTATCATTTAAAAAATACTTAAAAAAATGAGTTATAGCGTTAAATTCTGCGATATAGAGTTAAAATAATTTTCATTCTATCTTGTATATTTGAAGTTTTAATTTAAAATTAAAACTATATTTTTCTGGAATTTTTTAATAAAAAATTTTTATTTAAGTTGATAATATATAAATTTTAACGTGTTATTCTTTCTCTTTTTTTTTCTCTCGTCAAAATGTTATTTTAAGATATTAATTTAAATTGTTAGACCTTTTTTATCTTTACCCAACAATATTATTACTGTTTAAAAATTTAATTGTTTAATTGATCTTGTACAATTCTTTTTAAAAAATGTTTTATTTTATGTAAAAGAATTTTAAGAAAAACCACTACTTCCAAGGTGAAAGATAAGAAATAGGATAAAGCGTTCAAGTTTAATTGCTGACAGGAAGTTATAGCTTTCTCGCGAGAAATGGATTCAACGAGAGTGCTAAGCATGGGCGTGAGAACTCGTGAATGACTTTCATCTCGATAATGCGTGCAAGAAGTTCGAACGATGCAATATCGTGTTATTACTTGAAGTGCACAGAATTGCGGAGGGAGGTACGTCTGATGTAGACCGCGAGCATCTTAAGGCTTAATTAAAACGTCATCCATCAACCTTCTCGACGGAGTCACCCTTTGGCTACTCTCAAAGTTGGAGCAACTGTGTATCACGATTGGAATTTACCCCCATCGTTCCTATTTCAAAAGATTCAAAGCACGCGGAGCAAATTTATTGGACAGTAATTCCATCTATCAATATCTTTTGTTGAATGTTTGTTACAAAATTTAAAATTGCAAAAGAAATTTTGAGAGAACGTCAGAGATACGTTTTATTATAATTTTAATTTAAATTCTGAGACAGATTCTAAATGAATTGAAAAATTCTAACTCATTTTTTCTTTAGTAAAAGTTTCATTAAACAAGATGTTTTGCTTACAAATAATTAATTTTGTATATCAATTTCTCGCAAATCGAAAGTTTAATTCGTAGAAATTGTTTGATTTTAATTATTTAATTTAGTTATAATTAATATTGTGGTATCTTTGTTAAATTAATTCCAAAATGCTTAAAAGTTTGTGACGTATATTTGTCAGAGAATATATTTGCGGAACAAACCCCTATTTTTAACCCTTTGCGGGTAACGTCGGGTCACTCGTGCCCTGGCAAAAGTGATTGTCCTGTATGTCAAGTATGTCTGTTTATATAAATATATTGTTTAAACAAATGAAAAAATCGGCAATATCGCGATTGATCCTTAAAGTAGGGTAGTTAATAAGGTAACATAAATTTTTTCAGATTTTTTTAGAACACTTTAAAGTATTTTTTAGACGTCAAAAATGAGTGACCCGACGTTACCAGTTACAGGTGCCGAAAAAGACGTTACCCGCGAAGGGTTAAAATTATTAGCAATAAATAATAAGGAAAAAAGTGGACTTTGAGAATCAAACACAATTAGTCATGTAACAATTAATTAACAATTCAATACAAAGTTATAAATCATACGTTTTTACTCTACTTTGAGCCATATTCAGCGAAGCGGTGATAGATAAATTATTTGATAAATTATTTAAAAAAGCTCACTTTTCCTTGTTATTTGTTAATTTCAACATCAGGAGTTTTTAGTTAATTATCCATTTATTTAAAATTACTGTTTGCATCGCGTGGAACCGCAATTTAATCCAGTTAAATTTCATTCCTTGGTTTGTTCGAAAGAGTTCTTATACACAAGATCCGTTGTTTTCTTCGGGGTAACCGATAAGTTTTCTAAATAACGTAAACCTCCTAGGAAATTGGCGTTGCTGTCGTCTGATCCACTGTTCCTGTCCTCCAGAGGAAGGAAAAAGCCTCAGGCTCTTAATTAAACTATGTTTCCGTTTCCCTTTACCTTCCTTCCTCCGTTTGCCGATCAATTGGCAAGTGTACAAGGAGAGACAAAGGATCGCAAAGTAAATAAAATAAAACAGTGAAAATATATATAAAAAAAACACGTGGATCTAAGTTCCATAATTGAAACAAAACTACTCCACATTTTCTGCCAAATATTTTTTTTCTATTAAAATTCACGTGTCGTCGCTTTTTAAGAAAGGTCAGCAATAGTGATACTCGCTTCGGTGACGTAGAAATTCTTTACGATCATTCGATACGAATCAGAATAAAAGTATATTTGGAATACGCGGTCGTTCAATGTTTCATGCTCGAACTCTTGACTTGTAATCGTCCGTTCCGAGAGACTTCCTAGCATTTCGACATTTCTCTCCCAGGAAAAACTGACGTAAAAGTTAATAAAAATATTTTCCAATAAAAGTGGTATGCATTTAATAAACAAGCATTATTGGTCGATATAAAAAGAATTGAAATTGTTGACGATATAGCGAGAAATATAAATAGAAGAAATGTTATTTTTTGACGATAATGTTCAGTTTTCTCGACTACTTTTTCGTACTACGAAATCAAAAGACAAGAGAACTGTTATTGCTGTATCTAACGACTGTATCGAACGACTGTAAAATGAACTCCAAGCGTTGCTATAATCTCTTAATTTCGTTTGTTAGTTAATCCTTTTATTTTCTAACTCGAAAATTCGCTTTGAGAGTGCTACAGCTCGACTTTATATCTCGTGCATTGAAACCTTTTAATATTTGTATCGCCCCCCAATTATGATACATTATTTCTGTTTTAATGAAATGAGTTTCTAGGTGCCTCTTACCAATATTTCTTTATATATAACTAAACATTAATTTCTGTTATCAAAAATCATAATTTGATTCACTAGTTTTAACAAATTAATAAACCAAAAATGTCCTGATTACCATCTTTGTCCTTTTTTAAGATTTCATTATTAGCAATCATCAGTATGTTAATTCTTTGAAACACTTAATTTCTAGACAATTTAATAATTAATACAATATAGAATATTTCGCGTAAAAAAGAATAAGACTTGATACTTTTTGACTGATTTGACTTATAGTTATAGAAATTAAGGTTTTTAAAATCTAGTTAAATATACACTCATACATTTTTATAAAATTATGCTTCCTTCGTGTATTATCCCTTCTCGAAAAATAAAGAATTAAAAATTAAGCATAAAACCAACACAAACATTACGAGTATTTTCAAGCTCGTCACCCTATGCAAACGCCGTTGAACGATTCATGGAGACGCGCGGTGTTTATGTATGCAACTGAGGGTGCGTAGGTATGTTATCTCGCATTTCATGCTACGTGCATCTGGCAGCACGTATCGTCAATCCCGTCGCTGATGTGGGATCCTCGGGACATTCGCGACTGAGGCGAGTTCAACCCCTTTCACACCGGTCTCGGAATATAATAACGCTGTCCCGGACCCACGGTAACCACTATGCGATCACGCTGACAATGGTCGGCGATCCGTGTCGGATCTAATTTACGCTTGCGTTTATGATGCTGAGACCACCCTCTGCCGTCCGACTTGCAAGTGTCGCTCTCAATGGCTCAAGATATTTTAATATTTCCATAACGCTGCAAAATTTATTATGCAAATTGCTATATTGCGCGAAGTATATATTTTTAGAAACAATAGCGCGCGAGATGCAAGTGCGAGACAATAGCGTCGACTCTATAATGTTTTAGTAATTAGTCTTTCACAATGTCCAACTTCATACACATACGCATAGGAATAAATTTATAGTGGTTATCAAACAGATCGCGTCTCTCTCAACCCGTCTAGAGCCCGGGCTGCGCAAGAGCGTGAGGTGACGTAAACATGACGTTTATCCAATATGCAACGCTTGATTTAACACAAATCTGCTAATATATAATGGTATTACACCGACTGTGTAAACGCGCGATCATATACCGGCAACGCAGGAATTCACGAGACGTACGCGCCGCGCGTAAATTCACCCGCTTTCGTGTAAAGCATGTTAATCGTTGTTTATCGCTGCTTCATTATACAGCCGTGATCCGTTAACCTGACACGGCGTAATAACTCAGCAACTTCATGATCGAGTTCGCGCCAGTTAATGCATTATAATTGAAAACGGATACTCTCGCTTCGAGAGACGGCATTGCTGCAAAAGAGTCATAGATAATAAGACATTAAGTGCAATATCGATCGATCAGAAATCTACCGCTGGGATACTACACGCTGAAAAAGGTTGCGAGTAACGGAGTTTCCAGTCTGATTTATGTAGTATAGTAGGTATTTCACTCAGAGACTTCAGCCATATGAGATATATTTAAAAATCTTTCAAACAATCACTCTGTTTCTCGATCATTTTGCAAATAGAAATTACGAAATAAACTCTATTTTTCATTTATCTCAAAATGTCGGACATAAACTATTTTTTATAGGTCTTATACGAACTAACAATAAGTCTGATTGGTGTCTGCGAACGTGGCGGAATAATCGATATCTCATTCCAGACGACGCAGACGGCGACAATAATTTCGCATTCTATATACGCGGCTCTTTTTCAATTAACTATACGATTATTGATCGCAACTTCGTCCCTAAATTCATCCTTTGAATACCGACGCGCAATATGCATTCATGTTTCGATCGCCGCGAAATAACGTGCCGCTTTTATCGCTTCGCCTGAAATTATGTCTCCGCGTTAAAGTTTTATTAACGTAACAGAATGGTGTTCCATACTCGACGATGAGAACGCGACGAAAATAGTGTTCGTAACTTTTCGACCGGTTAAAATCGAGTAAACAATCGCCATAACGATTTTATGCTTCTGTCGGACTAATCGCATCGCGTCGCGTTACGATTCCTTCATAATTGAAATATCAGAAACGCCATGTAAAACTCATAAGTCTTGGTTTTTGTGAAACATCAAATAAAAACGTGAAATAGAAGCGTGTTTATAAGTATCCAGGTAATAGAATGATTTAACTATTAGGTAGTTTACCAACAGATTGGAACAACCGGCCCTTAATAGCTGAGAAAATATTATGTCTGTTGCAAGAAGTACCATTTATCTCACAGTTATTGCCGCGACGCACTTAATCTTGCTTTTACTTCAAATTTTTAGCTACCCGTACCTTGTCATAAGAACGAAATTTTCGTGATATTTCCTTTGTAAAAATACTTTTTACACATAACTTCTAATAAATAGTTTAATATTAAATATCATAAATTCAAATTCTTCTCTATTATTAAAATATCCTACGAATGAATAAAAGCAGCATGTATAGAGGTAACGTTAAAATTATATTTCCTATTTACGTAGATAGATACGATCCAATGTATAAATTCGGCGAGGAGATGATATAATCGCAACACACACGGTAATGCTTTCACGAAGATTCGCGATATCACATTTCGGCCGGCTCTTTGTTGGCAGAGTTTACGGTACGCCCAATGAGAATATTTGGACACGGTGAATGGGAAACCTTTAGAGCCGGCGACTCGCAATGAATGCAAATATGTGCGAAACTCAACTTTATTTCGCGACGAGATTTAACATAGCTTTCACGAGGAAACTGGGCCTCGCAAAAATCAAATGACGAATAAATTAAGTTAACCATTCAATAAATTCACCTCGCACACCGCGCAGACTCTTAAATATGTGATAAAAAGGTTCATTTAGTTAAGCCTTTACTCCCGGGCAATATAATGCATCCTTCGTGCCGTAATTGAGAATTCAGCGTGAAAGAAGCTCTCAATTAAAGTCCTAAGGACAGCTATCTCTGCCTAAACAATATATTTTACTTTATCGATAAAAATGAAGGGGCTAGATTTCACACGTTCTACAGTTCATAAATGTTCTCGTAACTGGCACCTGCTAGATTTTACAATGCTATTGACCTCGGTGCGCGCGCACAAAGACTTTTTCAACGAAAAATGATTTTTCCCGAGAGCATGACACACTTATACGACCTCTTTTATATCAAGTCGTCAATTTACCGCGTATCTCCGCGTTTCAATTTTTGAAAACGTTTCTCACCCCGAGAACGTGGACACGAAAGATAGCGCGAGTCTCCGCCGTTTAAATTTCAACGTGCGAAAATTTCAATCTCCCTCCAGCCGGGATATATACGTACACGTTGATACCTTATCCAGATTACTCGTAAACCATAGCTTTGAAAGAATTCACGTGGAAAGGTGTGTCGTTTCCGAAAGGACGCGTTACGCTCTCGTCCATTTTTTAAGTCCGATATCTGGCCGGAACTCGCTTTCTGACGGCGCCTCCAATAAATTGCGGCCGCCGAGTTGAGTGGTTGTTGTGAGAATTGTTTATGGACCATGGAACATTTCTTTTTTTTCTGGGAACAAGACGCGTGTAAATATAGAGGAAAATAACTATGTATTTGCACGAAAATGACGATTTTCGTTTATACGTCAAGCTCATTGAATAATTTATGTGCTAATGCAAAATAACACTTCTTACACAGAAATTATCATATATGTATTATAATTATATATCGCAATTGAGCACAAAATAATCCTTGCGCATTGTTATAATTTACCCAATTAATTCTATTTTATTTAAATGTGTATTTTTATTGACTTATTTGCTTGTTATATTAAATAAATGAAATCAAAACCAGATAATATCATATCGAATATAAAATATGTAGTAATAAATTTGTAGTTTTTATTGAATTATTTTATATCCATCGTCTTTAATGTAATTATACTCGAAGAGTAACATGCCATGGCAAATAAACGTAAAATAATCAGTGAACTAATGGCATTTATGAGAAGAAATGCCTTCCGATTATTGTTGGGGATCGAAGACTGTGTTTTTACTAAACGACGTGCTATTACCAAGAAAAGAAAAAATATTTTGCCCTTCAATTCATTAATGGCACAAATATTTTCATACTAATAAAAGGTGGAAATAGTATTTTCGTAGATGCTCTCCACTATTAGATTATTATTAGGATTGTTTGTCATTAACATCAACTTTGTTTAAAAAACGTTTAAAAATTTGTATGCACGAAGGGGTACACAATAGTTCCCGGAATTATTTTTTAAAAAATATTTGAAGTGTACTTACAGGTTTAAAGCTTCAATCATCTTCGAAGTACTTCCCATATGATTTATAAAGAGTACTTCGAATGTAACACAATCATTAATGCAACAATCCCCTTTCACTTCAGGAAACACTATTTAAATTCTTCTCCCCGAATCCTGTTAAGAGCTGCCAGCGATTCTCGTTGAACTTCGTTTTTACAAACCATAAATCAGCAATATTATTTGAATGCACTAAAACAATTGCATAAAAACATACAAAAATTTCCTGAAAAGTGGAAAAGTGGCGATTGGTTCCTGCATCACGACAATGCCTCTGTCCATACGGCCTCGAGCGTTCACCAATTTTTTGCTAAAAATAAAATGATAACTGTGTCCCACCCGCCCTACTCACGCGACGACCTCGAATCGCCTCTTGTAATTTTTTTTTTATATCCACGAATGAAGTAGCAACTTAAAGGGAGGCGTTTCACTGACATTGGTTCAACAAGATTCAAGAATCGCTGGCAGTCCTTAATAGCATTCCGAAAGAAGAATTTTGACAATGTTTCCTGAAGCGGGAGGTGGAGATTGTTGCATTAAGTCACATGGAGAGTCACTTTAAAGGAGATAAAAAATTCAGACCTGTAAGTACATTTTGAAATACTTTTTAAAAGATAATTTCAAGAATTTTTGGGTACCCCCTCGTATATTAGAAATCTCGAAAGAGTGAAATACATTGTTATCTGAATTCAATTGTTTTTCAAGCAAACGACACTCGTTTAATGCTACGCGACGAGTGATTAATTTCTTTTAAAAATAATATTGTATCGGAAACAAGTGCGCGTTTTAACATCGCGATATTTGAAATATTCCGTGAGCAGGTACGGACAACGTTTACTTTCCGCTTCATATCCATAGTGCTTAATATTCACGATCTATATATACGGTATGTAGATTCGATATCAACGATGCATTCACCTCGAATACAGAAAAGCGCAGACTTGTACGCAAATTATTAACGGTCTAAAATTGATATAAAATTCTGAGTAAATTATTTAACCGATAGAATTCTTTCTTTGCCTATTATACAGCGGAAAAATCATTTTTTTCGGCTGTATAATAGTAGGAAAGTGTAAAAGCTGTTATGTCTGTTTCAAAAGCAGAAATACTCTCGGATATTGAGTTTAACATCGAATGCTCTGGTGGCATATATATGGATTTCTATTATTAAAACCTCCGAAATTACGCCAGAGCAATCAAACATTCGATTAATATTAGAATTTGATCACTATCATTCCGTTTTGATTGAAATTAGAGCCTGTCGATTTCAACTTTTTTCATATGAATGAAAAGATAATATATATATATCTACAACTGTTCACATAATTGAATATGGATATTCTTTCAGTTTGAGGATTATAGACCGTTATTCTCATATAATAATATTTTGTTATATCATATAAAAGAAAGAGATGAGTGAGAAAAAATGCAGGAAAACGTCGCAAAAATACGTATATTAAGAAAATTGAATTACAAGCAATAGAATAGGAAGCAATAGAGCAATACGAATAGGAAAGTTTGAACTCATTCCTAAATTTTACAAAATCTTGTCACGCATTTAAATGCATAATCAAACAAGATATTAATCGCGATAATAATGTTTTTGCAATGTTAATAATGAAATAAATAATAAATACTTCCAGAGGCGATAAATTTATTTATCACTTAGGTAAATTAACGGGATATTGATTCGAAAGATCGTCTGCGTGCAATTTTACCACCGCTTTGACGAACAGACACGAATCTTCGTTTAATATCGAGAGATATAATCGAGAATTGTGTTTTTTATAGTGATTGCCTACACACACAATCGCATTGTCTTCTCGATTCATCGTATCCCGAATAAATCCATATGTAAGATTGTAAATGAATAAATCCGTGATTAATTGTTTATTTAACGAAAGAATTGAGGCTGTTCAGCACATAACATTTCTTCGCGATTCCTTGCGGTCGTGATGCCTCATTTATCGGGGCCCGTTCGCGCAAATGTTTCGCCGCAGCGCCCATGTTTCATGCGATATGAATAATAATCTATGGGATGACTACATCGCTCGCATCCCTGTCACGAGCGTGAGCTAACACAGGATTTGTAATCGAACAACTCGATTTTTCGACATTTTTCTTAATCGATAATACAATCGCATTTTATAATAATATAAGTCAACTATATAAGTAATATTATAACCGTAATGTAAGCTGCAAATAAATATATATTGGGTCATTTGTAACACCAAAATTATATCATTCCAATCTCTTTAACGTCCTCGAACGTCGACATTCATGAACGAGTCATTCCTTTACATTTTTTGACACTCGCGGCGACAGATCGATTTAAAGCGTTAATTGCGAAATAATGTACGTCCAATTACAAATTCCATGGCAATCTGACGAAAAAGCTCGCGTATAAAGTTAGCTCCCGTTCGTTAGGCGACAAGAGCGGCAAAAGTTACGCAAATATGTGAAGACAATGTCGGTGGGGAATGTTAAGGGCCCGGTATGTAATTACAAGCGAGAGGGCGCCCAATTTCGTGGCTTTAACTCTTCGCAGTTACAAGGCCAATTCTACGTGCCAAACGTTCTACCCGGTAAGAGTGTGCCGGAAGTGTCTCAATTATCATGGTAAAAATTCTCTCGGGACGATTTATTGCGCAATAAATAATGTTATTGCCCGTAGTAGCAGAACGTTCGGCGCATGTTTTATTCAACGGCCACTCGGTACTCGGCAAAGGCTCGGAGGAAGCACGTGAGTCGTCGAAATCTTTGAGATAGAAATTTTTTGATGTATCTCGCCATATTACTATATCATCATAAATTTTCATCTTTCGTCTTCATATTTATTGCGCTCATGAAAATATTTATAACTTCACTGGAATATATTTCGCGCGTATGATTTGTAGGATTATTGACAAAACTCTATATATTGTAATGTGCTACTTTAGCATATTATTCACATTTTAATGAGCATATATTTATTTAATGAGGAATATCGGTTCCTGGTATCAATAAAACGATAATTTATATACTGCGTTTATTTGCAGCATTCAGCATTTATATACTGCATTCAAAAATTGTTAATAGTACCTATAAATAGTTTTCTTACACACAATACATTTACTGCAAAAAATAATTTTTATTTAGCTATGTCTCCATAAAAACTGGAAAGTATATAAACATTTTACACGCGGCTTATGTTACATAAGTTATATTTTAACATAACAACGTGTCAACATTTTTATACAATCGATACTAAATAAATAAAACTCGCGCGTAAAGTGATTTTCACATACTATTAATGATCTGATTCAGACTTATTTTAAAGATATTTTTTTAAGATTCACGAGCTTCCTTAAAATTGCCGCCGATCGAAATGCTTCACATTTTTCCGTAACTTTCAAAACGATGCCGCGGCGCGAGTTGTACCGCCCGCATCGAATATACCGTCCTACTTTGAAATGCAATATGCACGACAATCGTACCTCTCTTGTCGAGGTCGAGTGGACACTCGTTTTTTCGTTTAGTTTCATTATTCATCGCAAACAGTTACATACCGGTACGCACATGCGCTATCGATTTATTGGGTGACAAATTTAAATTAATTTAGATTCATCGGTAGCGTAAAATTACATTACACAAAAAACAATTAAAAAATAAATATACACATGTTATAGAAAGCTAATTTTATTTTCGCTGCGATTCAAGAAGATAACAATAATCAATCTAATTTAAATAATTAACATTGTGAATGATAAATCGCAGTTATTTCGATTCTTGAAATTTATTATTACGATAAATCAAATTAAATTAAATAGTTACAAATCGCTGTAAACACATAAATCGTTATTTTTATTTCAATTTATCCTAAATAAAATAACGTGTACCGTATAAAATTTAATTAAAATCACCATATGCGATCAATATCGCGGATTGTCATATTGTGTGCAATAAAAAAAAGAACCGCGTGCACAATATTTCGACACTGATCGTAATTTGCATCGCGCGTCCCACGCAAAACCACCATGTGTTAAACGTGTGTTCGCTCGACCCCCAGTGTCTCTCCATTTCTCTCTCTGCCTCTCTCACTCTCTCTCTCTTTCTCTCTCGGCAGCATGCTGTGCCACTACGATATATACCAGATCAATGTGTATCCATAATAATCAAAATCCGAAACAAGACGCAGCTGATGAACTCACTTGTTGTAGAGAACTATGTCGGGCCGCCATATGTGATCGGACGGCACGTGTAACATGTGAACTCCACCGTACTCCTTCGGCTCCCACCGCAGTTTGTAGTCGTACCATGACTTGAAACAGCCAATACAACAAATATAAACATATTATTGATATGCTCCTGCGTGTTATTAAATCGCGTAGTCTACAATACGACTAATATGGAGTTGCAAATAAATGGAACAGCGAATCCATTCATGATAAAGGTAATGGCGATTTTCCATCATTACTAAAATGATAACAGATTCTTTGTTTAATACTCTGGTATCAATAATTTATGAATAAAAAGTAATAAATCTTTCGTAAACAAAGCTTCATGGATAACAGAATTATATTTCTCAGTCAATTTCACAAGTAGTCAAGCGAAGTATTATTTTAACGTAATTTTAACTTGGAACTTAATTACAGAGACATATAACGTTGAAAATTGAAAATCATGATAAATGACATCGAAATTTGTGGAAAAAATTCCCCATGGCCAATAATTTAATATGAAACAATACAATATAGAGGTAATGGATATTAATGCGATAATGGATTATCATCGATTATATAGATTGCACATTCACTTATTTACAAATATTATACTTATATTATATTTTGCATTATTTATAATTTATTGAAAAGAGGAGTTCATGTATTCGGTGAGTCAATTCTTAAGAAGTATTTCATTTGATATATTAATATGCAATAAACTGCATGTAACGTAGTAAAAGTTGGATAATTCTAATCTACATTTTATTTTTTTCTTCTTTTCCAGCCATTTGTCACCCTAAAGCCCAAACGTAATTTCTTATGATAATGATTTCTGTTGCTTTGTGAAGTGGTAAAAAGCCACATTCCCCGAAGGTTACCGTCACGGACTAAAAACCCGAGAGACAGTAGTGCATCGCACTTTTCCCCGCAAATATTTCTCGTCGGCATTTTTCCTGAAAAACCTTTCCGATTCGAGCGAGAATTTATTCCGTATGGTCGGCGAATACTCGAGCAAGCTTCTTTTGCGTGTTTTCTCTCATGTTCTCTACGTTTTTTCTACGTTCATTTGTCTGTGAAGGATTTCAATCAGTGTAATACCAATGTACTTCTGAATTTTTCACAATAGCCTTGTTATTGTAAACTAAAATCTATTACAATTTCCTTATAATCTATATAATTCTAACATTGAACATTCAATTAAAACTTGAATTAAAATTTTGAAAGAGAGAGAAAATTTATTTCATTAAATATTTAGGGTTTGTTATTTAATTAATAAAATAAGAAACATCTATAATATATTATTTTGTTTTGTTATAATATATTTCTGAATTATATATAAAACAAATCAATTATAAAATTATATTTTATATAATTTATACCAAAAAAGATTAAAATATTTTTTTCGTGAAGTATTTATCTAATAATTTTCATCGAAAAAATGTTCAACCCAACAAAATTGATTTCTTTTCGACAAAGCAGTCTTCCAAGTTTTCGCTTGATACCAAAAAATCATACGAAATATCATATGATCTGTATACGAGTCACGTATATTTTCCTCCGTGAACACATGTGTACAGACAGTTTTGCCGGACATACGCCGCGCGCATGCTTCCAAAAAGGATTCGTATTTATCCCGGAAAGGCATCAAGTGAAAATCCAATTGCCTCACGTTTTCATGCTTGTTTCTCTTCTTGACATTTCCAGTTGATCATACATCGTTGCACAAAGTTTTATCGCATAATAATAACAACGCGTGATTTTCATGACACAATTTTGTATTTGGATAATTTTATAGTCGAGTATTATGCAAATGAAAATAGAAATTTTACTTTTGATGACGAGTCACAATTGTTTTTTAAACGCAATTCCTAAGTGAGCGAATTTTTATCGCATTGTTGGCTAGTAATTGTAATTATTAATTATGCAATTATTATGTAATCACACATTCATCAAACAATGATTAATAAATCATAGAAATAACCAAATATAGATATTCCTGTTATTCATTGCTTGTGATTATTCATTACATAATTACAATCATTAATCACTGATTTGAATATCCGGCAACGAGACATATTATCATTTTAGTTTCATTCAATTCTAATTCAGGGCGTCTACGAGAATCAGAATTCAAAATAAATAAATTTTGGGAAGAGAGAATGGAGGGTAATAAATAATAATAAAAAATAAAAATATAATAAATCATCTTCACACAAAACAGATTACATCATTACATGGGTCGTGAATTATCTTGTAAATAGTTCGTAATAATTGAACATGAGAGAGGAAACTATTGTGATATGAAATTCATCCTTTGCTTCGCACGAAATAGGGAGGAAATAGCTGAGGGTTGTGGCTATATTTACATGTCTATTAATCACGACACATTGATGCGTACGTGTATACGTACGACAGCCATCCTAATTACGGGAAACATTCACATAGATTCGCGAGGCACTCGACGGATCAACGTTATGCGTGCACATATACATCCTCAGGGTTCGCGGCTTCGTGCTGTTGTGCCATCGCTAATGTAAACCGCGGTTCAAGCACCATAGCTAGTAATTAGTTCACCTATGGATCAATTATTTCAATAGACCCGGTGCTCAGTCACCGATGCTCGCAGATTTCGAAATCACGTGGAAATTCATTGGTTAAAATACCTATCCCCACAGCCTCCTTTTGCGCCTAAATTTCTGTTCAAAAAGATTAATTAACATTGCTAATTAATATAGTGAAAGAAAATCTTTTACTATACGCGTCACGCGGATAAAAAGATTCTATTATTATTCAATAACTCCTCTATACTTATAAAAGTAACAATATCTTTTTATATACGAGGTAAATTTAATAGCGGGATATAAAATATCTCCGTATTAAAAAAATTGATGTTTTTTTTTTAAATTGTGTTTTAAAAAAATAATTTCACGATGAAAAGCCCGGTGGACACGGTACGTCATATTTATGTCTAACGCGCTTTCATGTGCCTTCGCTGTTAAAAATTTGGCACGCGCTCCAGAGTTTGACATTCGCGGTATCATAAATTATTTTCACGCCCTGCGTTAATACCGCCATTAATATATTTAATACACGGTACGACGCAACTGCTCGTTATACGGTTTATGTATTTGGAGGGTCTGTATAGATTATGAAGTACGTTGATTTATGGACCAGCATCTGGGTCGTCGTTAAGTAAATATTCATATTTTGCACGCATCACGTTACACCCATGTTAAGCATTCTGTCAGTATGATCGATTGTACGATGTTTATGCACGTTTCACTAATTAAGGAGAAGATAAGGGAGAGGTGCGCGCAATAATGATTCTTGTCGCTATTACGCATCGAGCAGCAACATGAAGCGCTGACAAATATACGTCTCATAACGTTCTTTTAAATCTTAATAATTATGAGAATTCTTTATTATATCGCATTATAATAAAATCGTATAAATGGAATTCTATTGTGAATTATAGATTATCTAAAATAAATCCTAAAAGAACTAAGCTTTCAAATTATTCAGTCGGCAAAAACTATTCCGATCATGAAAGAGCTGACGGCAGTCGCTCTTTGCCGAGCAAGGGTTATCAACCCCATTGAGTCTACAATTTTCCCTCACTCATTCGTCCTTTCGTTCCTCGGCGTTTCCACTCGCTCGATTGCGCCCGGACATGCTTGCACGTGTACATACATATAGGCATACACTTGCAAGTACATGCGCGCATATTACAAGGAGAGCGACCGGAGGAAACATACGTGTTCTGTATGCCGGAAAATATCGAAGTAGAAAATTGTGCATTGGGATTGTGCGAGATTTCATGGGTTTTGTTCGAGAAAGGCAAGTAGCCTTCGAGAGGATATCTCAAAGGTTGAGAGGACAACAGGATAGAAGAAGAATGAGCAAGGATCCATCGGCATATATAAGTATCTCGAGCGAACTATTTTCTCGATAACAAGAAAGGAAAGGAAACAATCTGTTTCGAAATTTGTGCAGCGTTGAAATATACATATGTACGAAACACTGCAAAATTCTATCACATAAATCGTGTTCTATTTTTTTTAATTGTTAGTAGCCTTTGAATCACAACCTGACCGTGGCTCTATTTCTTTGAGCTTGAGAACTTCTTTAAGCTGGAGGAACAAAGCACAAAGGATTGAGTAGTTCAGTTTTGGCAGGCTGACTGACCCCGAGATAACAAAGCGCGATGTTTACGCCTCTGCGAGCTTGTACATTACGTACTTGGAATCAAACCGATTATGTGTTGCGCAAAGAAGAAAGTAAAATGGGCGATTGTAAATATATACCAAATCAAATTGTCTAAGGAATTATCTTCATCACTATTCTAAAAAATTACCCTTGCTTGTATATTATTTAGAGATAAAAGAAAGACGAGAGAAAAAGACATAAAAAGATCAGTTATAAAAAATGTAAAAAAATAAAGAAAAAAATTTAGATTCAAAAATACTTGCGCAAAATTATTTTGGTAAATTATTTTCACAGAGCCATGTATAGCAAGCAATTTTTTAACTGTTTAACTGGCGGAATTGATAAAATAATTAAAAATTGCCATTTGATAGAGAATTATAGTGTTAACTCGAAAATAAAATCTTCTTATAAATTTTTCAATCTGCGAAAATGCTTGTTCAAAGTAATAATAATAATCGATAAAAATAATAATAAATAAAATAGAAATACAGTTACAATATACACTGCTCTCTTTTTCCTATTATATCCGTATTAATGAATATAAAGTAACAATGTTAAAAATTAATAGCATTAAATAATTTATTTAAAATTTTATTTAATTTCGTTTAAAATTTTACTTGTTTTCGCTGTAAAATTCAGGTTACTCCAAGTAACTTTTGGAAAAAATATGACAGTACACGGACACAGTGTCAACACGTATTAACGCTTAAAAACTAAATCCTCGCAAATTTCACCATTTATGTAGCTGTTGCTACGAACGGGTCGCAAATTACGTATTTAGACAGCACCGTGCGAAAAAGCAGTTTTATGGCAACTGTGTGTATAAATATTAGCATTTTCGCGCGTGGAAAATGGGCGAAACTCGGCGGCTGCATCAGACGCGTCCGAAAGCTAAATGTGCTTCCTAAAATTCCAGCGGCCAGGATCGCTATGTCACGCAGTTGGAAAATGCACGCGAGCAACGCGATGGAAATATTTGTGTAACACCTAAACCACGTTACATTTCGAAACATAGTTAAATTAATTATTATTGCTTCATGCGTGTATCTTTTCTTTTAGAGTCAAATTTTCAAGTCATTGTCAAGTCATTAGACTTACATATTTTTCTGTATGCTTCTATCTACACAAGCATTTTCTAAATTGATCGAAAATTGCGCGATATTAAAATGCGTTTTAATGATAGAAATTTCTACTTCACGAATTAGGATTTATATACGTGCGGAACATACATTTCGCCTTTTTCGTAACATAGATACGGATATACCGGCGCAAAGAAAATTTTGTAATTGGCTGCATGGTAAATTCAATCAAAATATGACTCGGTTTCCTTGCAGAACACAGTGGGAGTAATTTTGTTCGAGAAGAGAGCTCGAAGAGATCCTCTCGTGAGAGATGAAACTTCGTGAAAATTCGATTGCCCCGCGGTCGTTAATTAGCGGCCAATTATCGCAGCGAGTCTGCAGATGGTGCGGGACCCAATGAGGATTTCTTCCAGACAGGATTCAATCAGAGTATTGAGAGATCTGAGGAGAGTTCAACGTTTTAGTGGCTGGTCCGCTACTGATTAAAACAACTGTCTATGTCGACTTCAATCGATTGGATCAAAAGTTTAAGTGATGCAGAGACATATCAGTCCCGTGCGGTTAGTTAAGTTTTCGGGTTTAATCAAAATTAGAGCACAATTGAAAAATCGATATCGAATGATTGAATAAATTTCTAATCAGATTGGAGTCAAATTTTATGCAATATAAAACTTTAAATATATTTAAAAAATTAGATCAGAACATATTTTCGAAAAATTTAAATGTTAGGTATTTATGCCTATTTTTTAATTTCGCAAGTTATTTATTTCCTACTCTATATTAATATATAAATATTTTGACGTGGACAATTTAATCTGGTTTCATTTATTCCGAGTCCGCCTTCGAAATCTCAGAAAAAAGCTGTCGCATAAATTCGAGAATTGTTTCGACGATTACATGTCGCCGCAATCAGCAGAAATAAATTCGAACGCGAGTACGAGCGAATGTTTATGTGCGAGCTGCATTTTTGTGTCGGCATTGGCGAACGTAAATGAAGTTTAGATTTATGTGTTTTTCGCTATGCTTTATCGTGAGATGAGAGGGGAAACTACCAGGAGAGGGTGGAATGTCGAGGTTGTTTTCGGGAGCGGAGTCGATAGCACCTCTCTCGATGCAGCTTCTCCCTCTGCGACGATGCAGTTTCCCTCCCTTCCTCCTCTCACCTCCCGAGTCCGGTGGGGCATCCGCCTGAAAAGTTACGCGAAACCAATCTCTCGTTTCGAAGAAGCTCCACCGAGAATTTCGAGCGACGACGCGGCAATTAACGTTCGCGGAATTGAATCGGCGATCTCGAGAGAGAGGAGCGCGAGTCAGCGAGGTTGCAAAGTTTAGTCTTGAGAAGTTAAAAAGCAATCCTGATAAGTGACGTTTTCAGTGATTACGTCGCGCCGATTAAAGGAGAAATGGCTCCGAGGTGGAACGGCTTACACGGGCAAATTGATACGTCGCTAATAATTTGCGATATTTTCGCAGATATTGGTCGCCATCCAGTTAGAAATAAAAAGATATCTCGTTCGCGAGACAAATGACCGATCTTGCGCGGCAGCTCGCCTCGCTCTTTTCGAAAGTTCCTTAACTCTCTAACTAGTCGCGCAAGAGACCCCCGGAAAAAGTTATATTTACGCATCCCGGAGGAACCCATAACTATAAAGTTTAAACAGGGAGCAAGCTTGCGCGCAGCTAACTGGACTAGTTCTCCCCCGTGGTTCGACGACAAGTCTTGTTTTATTTAACACCTCGGTCAACGGCGTGCTAAAAGTCGATGTTTCGCACGGAGGCAAACGTGCCGTCGTAAAAGTCGACTTCATAGAAGATGGCGATAACCGTTTTGGTTCGCGGTGCACGTTGATACGACGATCGAAGTTCTCGTCCGCGAACATGACGGAGGCGTTGCTTTCTAGGAAAACGCGCGGAAGCTAACT
Source organism: Temnothorax longispinosus (assembly GCF_030848805.1). Taxonomy (NCBI): domain Eukaryota; kingdom Metazoa; phylum Arthropoda; class Insecta; order Hymenoptera; family Formicidae; genus Temnothorax; species Temnothorax longispinosus. The sequence continues at coordinate 22,500,612 of NC_092363.1, read as the reverse complement.
TCGACATCTCCTTCGCGAGACATTACCGAGACACGTGTATCGAAAACCGCAAAGTTCTGTAAACGTGACTGTAATCGCATTGTTCAATACTCCACCCGAACTAAAACAAAAAAGGGTACATTTTGCGATTAAAATATTTCTTCCAAAGAGAAAGTATAAATCAATAGCAAACGGATAAATTACGTTGTGAGGTAGAGGGATCATGCGCATCGAGAAAAGATTTGCAAGACTCGCGAACAACGTTTGCTCAACGTTGCGAGAAAATTTACTTGGCGCGTCGCGGAAATCTTGTAAACACCTGAGAAATCTGATTTATTGTAAGCGGTCGGTGTATATATCGGCGCGTACGTCGTAGACAGCGCGCATTTCCGGCGAACGCGGGCTTCCTGCGGTAACAGGATGTCGAAATGCGAAAGTCTTCGCCGTTCGCTTGGGAAACCCGATTTATTTATACAACGACGTCGGGTTAGGAAGCGGAAAGGATAAAAGATTATCAGTCACCTGGAGCGTAACATGCGTTGTCGGCATGCTAACTTTGTTACTCGGTATCGACACGGAGAATCGAAAGCCAGACTGATGAGACCGAGCGACCTCAAAGCGCAAAAAAAAAAGGAGGAAAAGCGAAGGAGAGACAGCGATGGGAACGAGAAGAAAATAATGGAGCGGAAAAAGAGACAAAGAGAAAAAGAGAGCGGGAACTGTGAGCGATGGATAAAGTAGGGAAGAAGAAGAAGGGAAATCGAGGTGGCAGTAAAGAGAGATGTAATGGGCGAGGAAGCAAAACAATAAAGAAATACGAGGCTAGAAAATAGCGGAGAGAAAAATAAAGGCAAATTTAAATCGAATACATAAAAACGTGAACAGAAGACAGAGGAAAATAAATAATGAACGATACGTGATTAGGATGAGATATTAAAAATGAGAAAGAAAGGGGCTGCGAAACGTAAGTAGATCAAACAGTCAAGAAATAGATAAAGGGAAAAAGAAGTAAATGCTAAGCGTATTAATTAATCCTTGATATAAAATAAAGAAGGATCATTTAATATTAAAAATCGCTGAAGGCAAGGAAAAGAAGTGGATGTGTAATTAAAAATATTAATGCCGTTCATTACACTCGCATTTACAAAGAGACTTCACAATTGCAATTCATCGGTTTTTTCCTTTTTTTCTACATAATGAAATAATAGAGCTGTACTAATTATTGTGTATGAACAAAAATATATATAAATGTTTTAAATATTAGAAAAAAATTTGATTGCTGAAAGCAGAAAAACAGCCGAATGAAACATAAGAACAGATAGTAAATATAATGTCTGATGAGCAAGTAAGTGATATCCGAGCGTCAAGAAAAAAGCAGAAAGAGAGTTTGGGCGAGAGTGTGTGAACAAGGTGTTTGTAGATAACAGGATTGTCGACGTTGTGTCGCTATATCAATTTATTTTCGACATATTGGCTACCGTCTGTCTAAGCCGTTCAAAAAACAAGTTCTGTTATGGGATAAGCCTTCACTTTTATTCGAGACATCGATTTCACCACGGAAAATCCAGAAACCAGAATATAATTTTCTTTTCAGAAAACTCAAATTCACGAAGCACTGAGAGAGAACTATATAAAATAATAGCTTGAAATCGTGCGTTATTATTGGAATTAATTAAAAGAAAGAAAATAGAATTAAAAGTTAATAACGTCTTTTTACTCTTTTTATAAATATATTTAGAAATAAATTTATATATCGATTAACTATTTCCTGAGATATATATACAATACAGATATATCTACAAGGTGGAACGGTTAAGATAAAGATTGTTCTATTATCGAATAGGCGATTAATCAAATATTTCATGTTGCTTAATTATTCACGAGTATGCCGACGTAAAAATATTGCATCCTAAAATTAAAACGAAATTTCCGCACGTCAAGCTCGATACTTGTGCACAATTTATCAATCATTCTATTTCCATTAACAATAAAATCGATTAATCGTTTACAGTTCTCTTGCTGCGCTGTTTTATTAAAAGCGGAGACATATTTGCGTGTCAACAGTTCTGCAATATCTTTCCTTTCTTTTTTTTTAAAAAGCAATCCCATTGTTTATATAATTAAGCAAAGTTCCCATCTCGTTGCGTAGTTTAATTCGTTTTCGTGCTCAAGCAAGGAAAAGTAATTTCGCTTGTGGATTTGTCGATATGTACGCGGTCGATTTTACGGCGAAATTAAACTGGTAACTCAAACGTACGAGAAAAGCTCCCTCAGATATTTTGTCGGAATAAATCGCGCAGGTACCGCCATGCCTTCCCGTATTACGTAAGAAACTTTGTGATACATATCAGGAAATGTTACGTGACGAGTCTCTCGATATTTCGACATGTTAATATTTCTAAAGTTTAAGAATCGTGAAGTACAACAAAATGCTATGTACGAGAAAATTAGCCTTTTTTTTCTAGACGGTACATTTACAAATACTTTTTCATGTTTCATACTTTTGTTCTGCGAAATCTTCTAGCACAATCAGATTTTTTATATGTGCAGATTATCGCAATGGTTCTTTGTATGCCGAACCTATTCTGTATGAAACTTTATCTTTACGCATGGACAATGAAACAGACGTGGAAAAGAATGAGCGCGTAGGAAGATAAGAGAAAGAAATAAACTTTTTATTACGAACCTCCGCAAACAGAAGACCTTAATAAAAATAGAGAAATTGTGTATTCGCGTAAAGTCTAAAAATTTTATCTGAGAATTACAATTTAAATTTTAGCCAAGAAATCAACACAATCGTTTGATTTACAACTATATACAGAAATGTCTCGACTCTCAATCGCTAGTGAATTAGCATCGATATTTGTTCATTTTTTAGCTAAACCAAAATACAATTTCGTAAACAAGTACAATAACAATATTTTTAATGCTAAAGTTTTCTCCTAAACTGCAAATCCTAGTGTGTTATTTTAGCAAAAGTTCTTCTTACACATTTCTTTCCGTTTTAAATTATATCATTTAACACAATTGAACGTATTAATTTGTAATTTAATACAAATAAACGCTCGAATAAACGTGTCAAACGACATAATTTAACACACAAGAAATATGTAAAAAAAACTTCAGTCAAATGTGTCACTTTTTGACGTTTATGCGTGATGCAAAAATAACACACCTGGATTTGCAGTGTGCGCTCATTCGCTCATCAACAACTATCGCAAATTTTGCAGAATAGTATTTTTCTTTTCAGGTAAGACTTATCACTTTTTCTACAGCAATTGTCAGAATGGGTGATTTTTTACATCATTGAAAAATTATATCTTTTAGTACATACCTCCTCAGACCTGCTCAATCAGTGTTAGGCGTCATCAATTAAGTAATCTTTCGATCGAAGATTACTTAATTATCAAACGAGTAATTATATATACATCATCGAAGAGTTGTCTATTTCCTTTTAATTTATCGAATTTCTTTTCTTCAGTGGCACTACACAGCTCAAGATCGAGCCATGGCCTCCTGAAGTTCGGCTTTCATCAAATCCGAGGCCTCCTTCTGATTTCTTAACAATTTTTTTTCACAGGTTGTTAGCCTAGCGCCCAACCCTCAACCTGGAGGATCCCAAATATAGAGAAGTGCTCGTGACAAGAGATACACTCTCAATGGATTGCCATTAACTCTTCCGAGAGGTGGCGATCAAATAAGAATCGACAATTTTTGGTCGGATTTGAACTCGGATCTTCGGCTCATTAGAGCAGCGCACGTCTTTCTGCGCCATGATCGCCACGAATATATCGAGTTTACCAGATAACATTTCAGTTAAACTAATTGCTGTTTATTGACGATCTAAGTCGTCAATGTTTGTTTTTCTTATGTTAGTAGAAGTCTAAATGACTTGATAATGCGATTAAACGTGTTAAATGACGTAATTTATGTAACTCATGAAGAAACATGTAAAAAGAGCTTTAGTCAAATATGTCGTTTTTAAACGTTTATGCGTGTAAAAATAACACACTTGGATTTGCAGTGTATTTCCATCTCTTTTTACATTTTCTAAAAAAAGATTAATTTTTGTACAGAATGAAATTTGAAAGACAATAAAATTAAATTACGAGATATTGGGGAAATTTATGACAAATAATACTGACGTTTTAAAAAGAAAAAAAAGTTTTTATGTTACATAGATAACATCAGAAACCCAAATTTCGTTGTCACTGCGTGTAGCATGTAACACTGAAAGCGAATTAGTTACATGGTTATATATCTATGTACATGAAAGCATCAGGGACTCTATTAGAAATTAGTATAGTTTCTGGCTGAAACTTCTGTGTTAATTATGACTGTTTCTATGTTTAATATTACTTTAAATTAAAATGTAGTTTCCTAATAAAATAATGACACTAAGTACTTTAAATATATTTTCCATCAAACGAAATAAAAATTTCCCTGACAATTTAATATTTAGTTATGCACAAATATATTAAAACGTAATATTGCATATAATATAGTATTATTATGACAAATTTTATAATCTTCATAATCATGCATTAATCAAGAATATCCACTTAAATTTTTGTTCAAAATTAATAACGCTTTATTAATTTCCATCTATATTTTAATCTCGTATAAAAAAAAACTGTTTGTGCCTTTCATTATATTTTGCGTGATAAAGATTTGTCGGCTATCTAAACTAAAGAATAATTGAAAATGAAAAGCGACATAACGACAGGCACGGTATGGATGAGCCTGAGCGAGGCGGAGTGACAAGTAGTGCGCGCCGACACTAACAGCAGGCGAGGTTGTTGGCGGCCAGTCGCTCTGCGAGGGTGGAGGGTGGATTCGACGTTGAAGGATGGCACGTCGCTCTGCGAGACGCGCCGGGAATGCTTTGCCATGTACACGTACAACACGCGTTTAGACAGAAATGTAACTCGTGTTGCAAACGGGCTGCGTCCCCCCCGAACTAGACGATCCGCGGACCGTATGGCCCGCGTATGAATCGTTTTCGTACCGCGACGAGTAACGTTCGTCGTTCGACGGACCGACATACGTGTGTACCTTCGCGATTTTATCGGATTTAACTATGAAACTATATACGCACGCGATGCAACGTCGAAGCCGCGTTTTGTTCCGGAACATTCTGCATGAGCGAATTTTGTTGTAATTGAGAGAGCGCATATATAAAGCTGTCAGAATGTTAACGGCCTTTTTGAAGACAAATATAGTTTACTAAGCCGCCTGGCAAAAGTTCAGAAGTAATTTCAATACAGCAAAATATTGAAAAATTTATCTTACTAAATATAAATTCTAGCTTAAACTATTATAAAGTTAAAACATTGCCGAATGCAATCTCTTCCAATTGTAATTAAAAATCTACTTAACGAAATCTTGGTTTCCGATGTTTTCTATGTAACATAAAAGCTTCCTTTTTTTAAGCGACAGTTATTATTTGTCGTAAATTTCCCTAATACCCTTAATTTAATTTTATTGTCCTCCAAGTTTTAACTATATATGCTTATACAAATATTTTTGTCGCGTGAGTCGCGTCTTAATTAAATATAATATAAAAATTTATTCCAGAGATTTATCTCTTTCAATAACGTTCTGTATCACGATACAATAATATAAAGCTCACTATAAAAAACACTACAATTAAAATTAAAAATTAAAGAACAGTAATTAAAGAACACTATAATTAGAATTAAAAATTCTAATGTCAAAAATTTCGCAATAGTTTCGGAATTATAAATGATCAAAGTTGATTAATAATATCACTCAAAATTCCTGTTATCAAACCTATACACGCATACCGATATATCATCTATTAATTTGTACAAATCTTGATAGTAATATCGATTTTACTATTTAGCTCATTTTTAGTAAAATCGAAAGAAAAAGTCAGTATAATTAATAATTACACTAATTAGTATTAGAATTTAGAATAAAATTTTATCACTAATTTTACTAGTAAATTTTAACTTTACATAAAAATTACTTAACCTGTTTTTATATAAAAATTTAAATGATAATTACACACTTGAGAAAAAATAATCGGTAGGTATCTTAGACGATGCTAACAAATTTATGAAATAAAACACAAGTACGATAGTCCATTCAAAACAATGCAAAACGCAATTCGAAATATATTCAAGTTTATACATTGAAAAAATGATCGTTATCCATAAATACATAAATACGGCACAAGATCATAATTTAAAAATTCTCTTATCCTACAGCTTCGATTTTCAGTTAAAATAAATAAATATCCGTTTCGATAGGCAGCAAGCATTTAATAATGTAATCAAAAATATAAGGAACGGAATATATTTGGCTAACACACGCGACTCTTGACCGTAATTTTGACTCACAGGGTAGAGCATTGTTCATAGTGCGTGTCAAGGTCTGGCACGACGCGCGGCGCGAGGCGCGACGCAATCATTCGTTCGCTGACGCCCGAACGAGCCGATAGTGACATTTTTCAATAATTTATTACTCATTTACATGGCGCTCAATTACTCAAGCGTCATGAATTACTCTCGTTTATACGAACCTACTCGTAAGATATTAGGCTAAAAATTATGTGTCTCGACGCAGATATTTGTTCGTTTGAGCTAGAAAGATCGGAGCGATAGAAACCGAGAATTTTAAGTCATCGTTTCATTAATATACTTACGACTTACGACCAATAATAATGTCAACGACGTTTAAACTAGATGTACGACGGTACATCGCGTCGCCCCGCGCGAGAGCTGGAACTGCTGGAAGTTGGAAGCTCTGGCCTTCCTAACCTAAATTCTGTCAGTCGACGCCGCGATGTCGCGCCGCACCGCGCCGAATATGTACGTATACGTCAAGGAAGGTGGAGGTGATGGAGGACGGCGCGGCGACGAGGGCTACGTTCGGAAAGCGCGCTATTAGCGCTATTGCATATCATTCTATCTTTATCGCTCATCAGGCGTAAAACAAGGATAGAATAAGCAAATAGAGCGCTCCCCGAACGCAGTCGAGGTATCCCGTGATTCCCGTGTACACTGATTCTTCGGATATATCGCCTTAAATTCTTCTCCGCAATTGGCGCAATTATACACGTAACCCACCCCACCTATCATTTTCAAATCGGAAAGTGCGGAGTAAAGTCTGTTCTACAACTAGATGTCGGAACGCAGCCGCATGCATGGTCCAATGAAGAAAATTCGTTCTCGAAAAAAGAAATTCTCTCATTGGGCCATCGGCTGCGTTCCGACACCCGAGTAGCCGACTCCGAAGTCCGACGAAGGTACAACTTCACTGTGTTATAGAACCGGCTTAATGCGTAAATCCGATCCGTGTGATGTAAGTAACGGGTAACGGAATGCCGCGTGTAGTAACTGATTGATATATAAAGACCAGAATATACATTACGGAATCTGTATTTAAAAAATTAATACATAGAATATTTCGTAACGATTGGCACGCAACGCTCATCGGCGTTTTTTCTGTGGTATAGGATGCATTGTGCTTGTAAGTTGCGCGTTGCTTTATTAATTACTTCCTCACGTATCGGTACGAAAAGTATGCCTTCATTGCCTTCGTATTAGTATAAAGCTCGATATGCCGTCGTCGTAGCAAGTATACCTACTGTAAGAGTGACGCTCGATGTAATTATTTCTTTTTTCAGCTCCATTGAATGACTCCCGTTTGAGAATCATGTACGCGTGATTGTAATTAACGGTATTTACGCGAGTGTTGTGCTGCGGCTGCAACTAAGAAATCTGAGAGGAGGAGGAGGTCTGGGAAGCATCGGGCGACGGCGGGGAGCACCGGGGTAAGTATCTAATCTCTTATTTACGATTCGCTATTTGAATAATTATTTATATTAGAGAGAGTCGCACTTTCATTTTTTATTTAGATTTTATAAAAGTTTATATAAAAAATTACTCTTTTTGATAATTATATAGTTATTATGGCAATTAGTTTTTAAAACGTTGGTTATTGTGAGCGCCAATTCTAACTTACATATTGTATATGTATATTACAGATCAACCTTTGCGTTATAACTCCGCCGCTGCGCATCGTGTGTCGGTGAGTGACAAAATATTATTATTTTCAACTAAGCTAATACATTTAAGAAATATTGTATCAAATATAAAATCTATATAAATGTATATACTGCACGTATGCTAAATTAAGAAGATACTTTATTAAGAAGATCAATGAATCAAATATTTTATAGATTTATGTATTATTATGTGTATATCTTAAACTGGATAGGCTATGATAAATTAGTAATATACTTAAACTTAAATATTGGAACGTGAGCAAATATTCATTGAATTATATATTGCACTGACCATTTTGCTTATTTACTGGCAGAATTATGACAATTTGAGTTTTAATTATTATTTAGTTGCGTAATGAAGCACCAAAAAATGCCAGCTATATGTGCTAATAACTAAAGCGATCTCAGTGATTCGATAATAAAAAGCTCATAAAATAAAGTTTTATTAACGAATCATTATTGACCATTTTGCTTATTTATCGGCATTTTTTGGTGCTTTATTACGCAATGAAATAATAATTAAAAGCTACACAAGTCGTTTGAAATACGTGGACAATTTAAACTCTATAGAAATAAAAAAAATAAAAAACATTTTAAAACAAAAATATTGATAAAAGATAATAGATAATAATAAAGTAATTTTTGTAATAGTAAAATTGTTTTCTAGTATAAATATTATTAGCAATTGAATTTCATAAAGATATTATTATTTTTTTTTCATAATTTTTTTGCCAAGCGCTTTATGCTATTTTTTTTTAGAAAATACAATTTTTATAAAATACAATTTAGGACACCATGAAGCTAAAAATGTTAATTTTAATATCAGGTACATAACAATTAATTAGAGGGGTAAAAACCACGGTAGTGTAAGTCAAATTTTTTTACATATTTTCTTATGTGCATAGATGCATGTACAGATTATGCACACAAGAAAATATTTTAAAAAATTTGACCTACACCACTGTGGTTTTTATCCCACCAATTAAAATTTTAAATTTATTATTTAGATAAGTGATTATAAACAAGGAGAAAAAGAGATGTATTTTAAATTAATTATAAATGCAAGATTATTAAATAACAATTTATTAAGTTTATTATATCTACAATGCACTTTATAAAGCTTATAAAATCTCTTATATAGCGGGATAAACGATGTACAACTGTTTTCAATTATTAATTCATAATTAATGAATCATCTAAAGTAAGTTTAAGCATATGTAAACGCAATTATAAGCGCAAGTATGAACGCATAAACTTTACGCGAACTTTAATCGAACATTAATCTTTAATTTTAACTATTATCATTTGAAAATTATCGTGATCTTGACATTTTTAAGATTTTTAATTTTGATTATAATTTTAAGAATATTTGAATAATCTTCAGAATATTAAAGCATTGTACGGTGATTGTGGCAGGTCTTGTATAAAAAAAGAATAGTCTTTTTGTGAAGGCAATTAGCATTTTCCTAGAAACCGTTAACGTCTAGACATTCCTGAAGTCCGTTAACGACGATGTTTTGAGAGCTTTGCGCGTCGTTTCGCCGAAGAAACAGACCGTAATCGCTATACTAATCGACGCCTTAATTATTCTTCAATTATGCGCGACGGTGCGCTACCCGTTGTCTAATTTCTCTTGCCTTATCCTGCCTAGTATTTTATGGTAAACGGCCACAACGTCACGCAGATACATCGGTAGATATATATGTACATATACCAGGTACCCATAATACAAGTAATTTGCCGTTCGTGTAACGTGAAGCAGCGAAACAGCCGTTGTTTCCCAAACGCGAACGTTTCGGTTACCTCGTTAATTTTCTCCTTCTATAATGTTCCTTCTAATGTTCGTAACGGTCCAATTACGCTTCTGAGTCTTTCTTTTCTACCAAACTTCGCGTATCGCTGCAGTTCGAAAAACGAGTGTTTTGTTTTAAAATACTTTACTCGCGCAATTAAATGCTGATTAAATAATATTGTTGTATCACGCAATTATATTATTTAAATTAATCTTTATTAAAGTTGTGCAATAACGTTAGAAATGCCAACGTTTTATAAATAATTATTTATTTGTACAAAATCGTAAGAAAAATGTTTCAAGGAGTACGTTACGAATTAAATATTTGAAAGAAAATTATTTATCGCTCACCTGTTCGACCCAGAGGTTCGTCGTCATGATCTGGTTTTTCAAATTCTGTAACAAAAACGTTTTTTTTTTAATAAACATAAACAGTATACATTTCTTAATTATGTTATCGTAAATTGATAATCCGTTTGCAATTATATATTCTATTTTATATAATTTATTTTAATTATTCTTAATTTAATTTAAGATATTTTTTACAATAATTTGTAATTTAATTTGTATTAGATTTAAAAAATTTTTTTTAAGATACACATTTTTTGATCGATTTATAGAATCTTTAATGCAATTAAGGTTTATTTTAAAATAATTATTTATTATTTATTATTACATAAGAAATAAATTATTTGACGTTCTTTGGAAATTTATTCAACACACACACTTTCAATAACAATTCTTACAACCCTATTTGGCAAGCGCTTGGCAACGGATCTCGATAGAAAGTGTAGGACATTCCTCGTCTCCTTTTTGCACTTGTCATCCACAGTGCATTGTAATTTCCGAATTCAACGTCGCCCCTCGACTAATTGGACCAGTTAGCTGCTCAGGCGCATAGATGGAACTTGCAGCCGTAATCCTAGAGTTATGGACTGCTGGAGTATGCGATTTTGGACTTTCCGCTATTTCGCGAATCCTCGACGTTCACAATTCAAGTTATACCACACACGGAATCTATCCGCGCCCTCATCTGTTTGCATATGCGAGCAAATCTAATCCTGATTGAATGCGAACGATGTGTGCCCGCGGAGACAAGTACATTCTCAAATATTTCTGCGATATTGATTCAATGGCTATTGACTTTTGGAGATACGATTATTAATTACTTATTAGTAAAACCGTAGGCGTTGCCATCGATACCGTCATAATTATTGCAATTGACAAAATTATTATCAAAATTATATAGGAGAAGGTGGTAATATGGAACCTTTTGTTTTTAAGCTATTTCTTGTAAACTGTAAGCTTAATTCTTTCATTCCTGGTATTATATATATAACTGTATCAAGATTCTCAATTCTTTTATTTTAGATAACATCATATACTTTAAGGTAGCTGTCTCGTCAGGGCATGTATTAGATAAAGTTTTCGATTTCGGTTTTTATATCAAATTATATGATCAGCTTTGCAGTCGATTTTTTCTGTGGCTCCTTACCGACTATTTACTCTAGAAAATCGATCTCGAAAATCACAAATTTTGCATTACTTCATACAGAAAAGAAGGCTCTATCACGGTTTCAATCACATATTTTCGTATTTTTCGATTAGATGAAGTGAGAAAAAAACATTGCTTTTTGTACATTAGATTTCGAAGAATCCGATGCAACCATAAAATATATAGGTTACCGGAGATTTTGCTGCTAATTTTTTAGTTTATTTTAGTGAAAATGCGGTAATCGAGCAGACATTTTTTGGTCGAGGTGAGGTTGGGAAGACTTGGCAACGCTGCTGGCTAATCACTGCAGTTGCAGGTTATGGGGCTCATCTTTCTTAGCCGAATTGGATAGTGATTGACACCCCTGTCATGCGTTTTGAAACCCTTTCTCAGTAATTGTCAAAATTCAATCGAAAAGGAGATGTAACCTCACTTGTAACCTTTCTCGACGACTCGCATGATCAGCTGATCAAAACGGAGTCAAATGAGAAAAATCACATAATTTGGAAAAAGTAACATACTTTGTCACGTATGAAATTTTACACCATAATTCATAAAATTATTTTTCCCTTAGCAAAAATTGCCTGAAATATATTTCTGAACGTGAAAACCTACAAACAGTCACATGACTAGCACGTAGCGAGACAGCTACCTTAAGTGTCTGATTATAAACGTTAGCTGTTAATCACGAACAGTTACAAATAAACAAAATTTTTACTTACACTGAGGGAAAAATATTGTAGAATCAACAAAACAATTTTGTTGATTTTTCAATTTATTGACCCAATTATTTATTTTATTGAATTAAGTATACGTCTATTATTTGAACAAAATGAAATAATTGAATTCTGAAAATGGTATCATACAAAATCATTTTTTTTAAATTAATGATTAATTTTTTTAAGTTAATGATCAATTTTGTTAACTCAAATAGAATAATTTTGTTGAACCAAGAACATTAATGTTTTTAAAAATAGTAAATTTATTCAAAGAAATATTTAGTTAATGTTATATTATGTATAATTGATAGAATAAAATATTTAGTTAAAAAGAACAAATCAATATAGTTAACAAACAAAATAGTCGAAAAGAACAAAATATTTTGTACAAATATTTTGTTAAGCCAATCAAATCATCTGCTTGGCAACATACAATTTTCCGGTTTTATTAAATCAACAAAATTTTTTTTGAAAAAAATAATTATTTCTCTCAGTGTACCTTTTAAACGTTCGAAAATCGACAAGTATGTTTCTTACTTTATTGTTATTGTCAAACTAGTGAATCTAACGCTCTTACGGCTCAAAGGGCAACTTAATAAACAAGTTCCAGCTGTCACCTATAAAATGTAGCTTAAAGTTTTTAAGATATTGAGGGGTTCCATATATTATCAGCAAGGTTCCATATTACCACCTTTTCCTCTATTGTGTTAACATTATTAATTTGATAACGTATTATTATTGCATTATCTGATATTCGGATATATTATGATATTTATTACATATAAACATCCGGTCAATGATTTATCTTCTCGCGGAGTGCAATTATATATTGTTGTTTTCACGTTGTTTTCGCTCTTTTAATTTCGCAATGCTAATGCGCCGCGGAAATTTATGTACAGCCATGAATTTCCGTTGTGTGTCGATACAATAAATATATACATTCACGATGTTGGGCGCTTCCGTTGTGACACCAATGAGAAGGTGTCCGACAAGGTAATCATCGCAACATAGTCGCATCGAGGGACGGTATTGAATGGATATTCACTCTGGGATGAGTTATCCTCCGCGATAGGAAGGCAGATTGCATTCATATGCAAATGTAATAATACCAATATCTAGCTTTGGTCTGCGAGTTTCGATGAATCGCGGATGTAAATGTAACGAAGGCCGGATGTATTATCGTGACGCTATCAAGAAACATTAACATTGCTTCCCGCGGAATCGCGGAAAGCACAATTCGGTCTATTACTTCTATAATTATTATATGATACTAGAATTCTATAATTATTCTATATATAAATTCTATAATTATTATGCTATTAGAAACGTATTAAATTAAAATAATAAATAAGATAACGAAACAATATAATATAAAAGGATCGTTTCCTTTTGGATAGCCGGCATTATTTAAATCCGCAATTTTTTTTATCGTTGTTGCAATTTTAAAAAGTAATAAACTAATACATATTGCATTTCTCCAATGTATCTTATTAATTTTCTATATTTTTTACACTAGAAATGCACCACTAACAAGGACGTTTATTTTTCTTGCTGAAGAGAAACGACACGTTACTTTTTGTTTGTACAAACGATGTTGCTTCCTTCCTTTCTTTCAACATTTTGATAACAAACGCAGATTGTTACTCGCGTGACTCCGTCGAATCGATTGAATTTTCGCGAGATTATATAGGACTCGTCGCGACGATGCGCATTATCGCAATTACAGGAGGGCAAAGGCTAATTAATTCGTGCGTATCCGATATACGCGCGCGCGCGCGCGCGCGTGTGTGTGTGTGTGTGTGTGTGTGTGTGTGTGTGTGTGTGTGTGTGTGTGTGTTCGCCCATTAATTCGCTCGAAATTAATGTCATACGGATTGTAGCCGTGGAAAGCGGAAAACTCGCGTTGTCTGTTTGTACGAATTTCCGCACCGATGCGAAAACGTCTGCACTCGTTGATGTGAATAATCTATTTTGACGTGAAACAGTGTCGAGAGTACAGCGGTAATAATGATAACAATAACAATAATAATTCCATGCTTCTTAGCGGTATTAATGCCTGCCAGTATTAATATAACAGCATAATAATGATAAATCTAATATAATATATAATGATATAGTAACTTAATATTGACATTATTGTGGACTGTCAATCATTAATGATAAATAATATCATAGTTTGACTTATGATATTATCATCTAATTAAACTGACACTAATAATGTAATGACGTAATAGCAGCAATAGTTCATTGAAGTCAGCGCTGATATCCTTCGCATTGATCAGCCATGACGTGAACAATTCGAAAAATACCAGAGTAACTCCGAACTGTTCTGCATCAATACCACGACGTATTACCGATTGCGGGCGGGGTGAAAGGTAATTAGCAAATTACTTTATGTGTAATTAAACTCTGATTGCGGTGGCGAGTGGACGCGTCGTACCGATCGCACGAATGTACGCGCGCTACCATTAGCGCGAGCGTGCTATATGTTAATTGATTCGACCATACGCGACGGCTTCCGGTACCTAGGTGGATATTAGACTCGCGTTGTGCTGGCCATGTGGATCGTAAATTGAAAATTCCTGTCGAGTTCTCGCGCAAGAGTATCCGCCAACCGATCGTTTCTAATTAATTCTCGCGCGCTATACGACATGTCGTATTCGGCTCTGTTGGTCAGTTCAGGAAAGGATGGATTGCTTTTGCTTTTTAGTAATTACGGCAACGATGAAGATGGGAATTATTGCGCAGGAGACATCTGACACCGTGACCCGTGAGAAATGAGAAACGAAAATTGTTGGCTACAATTATAGTTTATCGATTAACGTAATTTTTAAAAAACTTCGTATATTTTAAAGATTCTATATCTTTTTGTAGTCATAATATATTATTGGTTGAAGCTATAGAAAGTTTAATATTATACTCACTAGTAAATTACTCTACCGTAAAATATATATTTTAGAAAATTCGATTTGATCTTCGTCCGTTCTTTTACGAATTCACTCAAATAGAAATATGCCGTTCCTCGTATCGCTACAGTCAGCCTTTGCAATATTGCGAACGTGTTGCAGCTATGAGAAGGACGATCGTAGGAAAAGTGAAATAGTGAGTGGCAAGCGTTATCAGGCAGATCTAATTTGTATCGCTCTTCGAGGTTGTGACATCGATTTAACTCGAGTTGGTAGCAAATAAGTTTTGCACCTGCACGAACTTTTCAGCAATAGATATAGGAATGATATAAAAAAAGGAAATAAAACTCAGAACTGAAGCTTTTCGCATCAAGTAAATTTTTAGTCAGCAAATAAGTAGATTGTTTTGTAGCATTGCGAACATAAAGAATGTCGGCTTTGAGTATAAATTAAATAAATTGAGTGGACGCGGAAGAGAAGAGTATTTTATGTACAAAGTTTGCACGCGCGCGTATTCAGAGAACTATAAATTATATTTTTATGAAAGATTTATATTCTTTCGAAACGTAAAATATTAATTGGATTGAGCGGATTTATATATTTCTGAATCAGATTACTGATGAGTTCCAGCGCTGTAACACGAGATCCGAAATTAATTGGTGGCCATAAGTCACACGAACGGCAAATGTTATGAAGTTGACAGTATGACAAAGAACAAAGATAGCAAAATGTTCCCGAGAATAATTTCTTCATTTCTAACGTCGTAAATCAAGATGACCGATTGGAGTAGGATTAGAGTGACAAAAATAGATGTATGCTCGGAACGGCTGGCACCAAGAGATGAATAATGCTGTTTTCCGGCGTTGAATATTTAAGATTGTTGAATATTCACGAAACACGCAAAATGTTTCGGCGTGACAACCACGAATTTACGTGAAGCGTAATTTTTTGCTCATAACTGGAATTTTTTAGTTATACTAATCGCAAAAGATTTGGAGGGATATAATTATATCAAGTCCGAGATCTAAATCTTGTAACGTATAGTAAAGCTTATTTTTAATTAAACGTATTGAATTTTATTTTTAATTAAACGTATTACCGTTAAATAAATTTTTTACATGTTTCGTTCTATTACTTGCAATTACCGACGAGTGGCGGATAACATATTCTATCTAATCTGCTATTTTATAACGATTAGATATACGTATCTATATCTATTTGCGTTACGTTTCAGAACATATAATTATATTACTTCCAAACGTTCCTCTATTATACTCATCGAAAGAAACTCAATGTGTTTCACGTACCACGTTAATGAGCGCATATCGAACGTAAAGTACCCAGTTGCGGCCGACGTGAATTTGACGTGCGCTATTCAAACGCTCCGCGAGCAATGTGATCCTCTAAATGCATTAAACCGCAATAATTAAGAGGCATGTTGACGATCGGAAAGCTGCACTACGAATATCGATCAATGTTTAATCCAATTTTCTTCTGTGTTGAACTGCTGGAAATGAGTAGAATAAAGACTTTTCACGTACCATTTCCACGTATCTGATAAAATATTTTACTACGGAGATATTTACGGAGATGTTACATTATTCACGTGAGATACATTTACTGTTAGAGTTATATAAAAATATTATAGTACTAAAAAAAATCACTGATTTTTTGAGACGTTTTTAACGTTATTTATTAATATTTACATTTATTTGGCAAATGTACAATTTTCAAAAATTCTCTTTTGAAAACACTATTTAAATGGTAAAAATACACCAGAGAGAATTATTTCACTAGGGATATCTAGAAGGAACTTGGGTCAAGAAGGGAAGCTCGTTTATTTAAAAGTTTCAGGTGGAAACGGCGCATTAAATCCACTCGGTGCTTTTAGGCTTCTCGAAGCTTTCATGTGATTCTTATACTGTTTTCAGTTTCTCCGCGATATTCACGCGACGAGTAGAGCATGTCAACGTTTACGCTGTAAATGTAAGCGCGCGGTTGGAGAGATTTTTAATATACTATTTCTACAGATCTGACAACATTTTTTACATCACTGTATATTATATTATTTACTCATTATTACAATAAGTTTTAAAAAAGTTATATGAAAATATTATAGCATTAATTCACTAATTTTTTGAAATGCTTTTAATATTACTATTTATTAATATTTTTTACATTTGACATATACGAAGAAATCTTATTAAACGTGTTTAAAATATATTTGGTATAGATAACTAAAACTAGATTTACTTTTTTAGAATTTTTGATTTATCTGAGTCATCGATATAAACGAAATTATAAATGGATCGGAGAATAAAAATTGAAATATTTAAATCGCAATTGAAAGCATATTAGCTCTTTTAATATGTACATCTTTCAAATTTAGGCTGCACTTGCCCAAGATGCATACAAAAAAATAGTGAAATACATACACCACATATAATTTTAAATTTAATATATATATATATATATATATATATATATATATATATATACATATTTAATATATATTTGTAAAAAATATATGTATCTATATGTGCGTGTGTATTTCACCATTTTTTTGTATGTACCATTTTCCTGACGCATCTTGGGCAAATGCAATCCAAGTCTTAAAAATGCAAAGTTGTTATGGAATCATAACTACACACGTAAAAGTCGATATAGTCGATGCATAACAAGATGATTTTTATTTTATATTTGCATATATGATTTGCCTGTAGCCGTGAGTCGTGAGTCGTTGCACATGAATAATGTAAACTGAACGTCGCGATGCAAACGCATGAAAGTCGGAAAGCCGTTCGCGACGGAAGTCTTCCGCCACACTGCACAGTTGTCAGTGTCAAGCTGTCACTTGCAATCATTATTAGAGGGATTGATTATTCTTGTAATCTTGTGAGTAGTGAGGCAATTAATAAATTACTTAATCATGATTAAGGTAATCACTAAATATACAGGGTGTCCGAAAAATCGCCTACTCCACTTCGGGAGGTGATTCGGGACCCAAAAACAAGCAAAAAAGTTCATACAAACATAGGTCCGGAAATGAGCCGTTTCCGAGTTATAGCCACTTTTATGTTCAAAAATCGTAATTTAGAATCCGCTTGGCAGCCCTCTTTCTTAATTATTTCTTAAATTAAAAATTTTTATTTTTAAATATTTTTAATTTTTTAATTTTTTTTTTAATTTTTCAATATTTGTAAATACGATTACATTATTTTTAAAAGAAATCAGTTGTTTTCACGGCTATTCAAAATTAGTTGTTTTCACGGCTACTTGAAATCAGTTGTTTTCACGCCTATTCAAAATCAGTAAGTAAATCACGGCTTTTCAATAAGTTTCAAATTATTATTTAACAACACCTTACTTTTAGGTTGTATCTAATCTTTCCGTATTCATCAATGGATCGTTTAAGTTTTAATGAATTAGCAATTAGCTGATATTTAAAAATAAAAATTTTTAATTTAAGAAATAATTAAGAAAGAGGGATGTCAAGCGGATTCTAAATTACGATTTTTGAACATAAAAGTGGCTATAACTCGGAAACGGCTCATTTCCGGACCTATGTTTGTATGAACTTTTTTGCTTGTTTTTGGGTCCCGAATCACCTCCCGAAGTGGAGTAGGCGATTCTTCGGACACCCTGTATAATGTTATTTAAATTAATTTTAATCATGCATTACATTTATATAATCCAATAAGTACTATGATTCTTTAATTGTTAGTAATTACAAAGTAAAATATTATCGTAGTTATTAATGATCTTAAATGATCGATATACTAACGTAAGTTATAATTTATTAGAGCAATTAGAATACAATTATATGATTAATTGTTTAATTAATTAGAAAATATATATTTACTTGAAGGTCTGTTGATCAATTTTCTAATTAATTGCACAGTATGCAGGGTGACACAAAAGTTCCCGGAAATTTTTTGAAAACACTCAGCAGTTACAACGTGGTGTATAAATTACAAATCTACAGGACATGAAACTTTTTTCGAATGTTAATAACAAAATTAAACAAAGGAAATTACAATAAATGCTCAAACTTGTGTCTTTTGGGTTTAATAAATTTTTGAAGTTGCTTCGGAAAATTTGTTCATAATGGTCGGCGCATTTCTAGGTGATAATTTTACCCCAGTTACGTCGCAAGGCCACTTCGTTGTTTTAAAGCGAACTCCAGAGATCTTTTGCTTCAAGATAGATCACACGAAAAAGTCCATTGGGTTCAAATCCGGCGAGTTTGGTGGTCAAACGTCTTTGCCCCAAAAACTGCGTGGGAAACAGTTCTTAGCACACGCGAAAATCAACGTCGCAGCTACCAAGAGACCGTTCTCCGAGGCGTTTTGAAGCCATGGGCATCGGAGCATTTGGTGGAGAAGGATTTACGCTCCAGCAAGATTAAGCATCAGCTCATTCGGCGCGAACGCAACGATCGCGACGTGTGAAGAGCTGTTTCCCGGTTGTTTGGGGCCAGGACGTTTGGCCGGATTTGAACCCGATGGACTTTTTCGTGGTCTATCTTGGAGCAAAAGATCTCTAGAGTTTGCTTTAAATCAACGGAGTCCATTAAAGTGACTCTGCGACGTGACTGGGATGAAACTACCATCTATTATAACAGTGCGCGACCATCGTGAACAATTTTCCGAAGCGGCTTAGAAGATGTATTAAAAACAAAGGATACAGTTTTGAGTATTTATTGTAATTTTCTTTGTTCAAATTATTAATGTTCTAATAAAGTTTTGTGTCGTGTTTAAAGTGTAGATTTTATATTTATAAGTATATCAATTTGTAACTGCTTAATGTTTTAAAAAAAATTCTGGGATCACCCAGATCTATTTGTGTCACCCTGTATATTAAAAATTATCTTGGTAATATTATATCCACGATGTCAAATCACGTATACAATCTAGCATACAATTAAGATTTTACGTTAATATCTTATGTAATAGGAAGCAGGTTAAGAAAATTAATAAATGTAGATGGCATGGTGCCAATTCTTGTGTTGAACCACAGTTATATTCGCTTTTCACCAATCGCCGTATGCAATCGTAATTGAATATCTAATTCGTATCGGCAGCTCTCGGCGTGGCCACATTTTTACCCGCGCCGCCCCTATACGTACCCACGAGAAATTTACATATTTATGAGCAAATCCCAGTCTTCGTAGAACGCTTACAAGGAACGCGCTCTTCGTGTTTGTACGTGTATGTACGAGTGCTTTCAGTGAGTGGTCGTTTAGTACAGGTACACAAGCGAGTAAGCTCGCTATTACTTGCAAGAATTACCCGTCAGTTTCATTGCATATTATACGCATATCTACTTATACGCGTTTAATTGCATAAGTCCGGGCCGAGCGGTGAAAGCCGAAGTGAACAGCTTTTCCCAAATTCATATAATCTTTTTCATAGTCGAGTTTCATCTCTTGTCTAAATAGCGCGGGATTCGATGTAAAACTCGAATGATAACTTCTAAATTCTTCAATTCGCTTCTTCAAATTCTTCAAAAGTTCTTTAATTGAATTAATTGGTCGTTCTGACTTTAACGTTTTATGTTTCTTAGAAGTGTTTTTAGATGTTTCGTAATTAATTACAATCACGAGCTTTTGCGGGCACGATGTGACCCGCTCATACTGGTCATTATCGCGATACTGATCGTCATTATCGTGAAACTGATAACCCACTTGACGCTTCTGCATCGGCATCAGGGCGCGTCGTAGTGCTGAAGGATATATTTCACGCTGGTGTTTGCTCGGGGTGGTTATCGTGGAGGAATTCCGGCTTCAGAAGTAGGGATAAACAGATAGTGTTTGATCAATGAGCGAAAAGGAAGTACATAGCACGCGAAGGGAGAGGAGGAAGCCAAAGGGTGAGGGCGCCTGCGAAAAGGTTGAGAGAAGAGATATCGATTTTGCGCTAATGTTACAAGAAAAGTTACTCAACTAATCTCGTGTGTCAATTGCGATACTCACAATAATTCGAACGTTTAATCGCATTATGTAGCACAAAAAAAATGGATAATTTCGCGCAATAAAAAAAAATTAATTTGTTCCAAGATGTCAATGTTGCAACTAATTATCGCTAGGGGTACCAAGAAAGAATTAAAATACTGAAATTACAATACCATCCCGTAATGAGATAATGACTTTGTGTAAATTATTGTAGTTGACTTTAAGCTAGATTATGTTAGAGGCGAACAAGAAAATTGCGCTCGGAAGAATGCCAGATATCCAAGATCGATCAAGGGTGGAAGATTAATGAAGATCGAAGTCACTGATATATATTAGCGAGCGTGCTAGACAGGTTCTTGCCGTAATTTCACATTCCTGAGCGACGGAGGCGAAACGACGAGATTCATTATGATTTCCATCATCTGTCGTCTGACTCTCGTCTTCGTCCCTTAGATAGCTCGATTAAGCCCAGCACGATCGTGTCAATCTCGTTGACTCATCTTTAATTACGTTACGTTTCTACAATTACGGGTTCTCATATATAATATTACTCTTCCGTTAATAGTAAGTTGAGAGAAAGAAAGGGGGGGAGAGAGAGAGAGAGAGAGAGAGAGAGAGAGAGAGAGAGAGAGAGAGAGAGAACTCCCGTATGTCACTAATTATATAAGTCAAGTCGAGCAAGATATATCTTAGTTATATGTTTTTACGTTTAACGCTTACTTTCTTTACAGTTTGAAATTTTATCTAAATTATAAATTTGTTATAATAAAATATCTACATATTTATTATAATAAAATATCTACATGTTAGGAAATACATATTCAATATCAAGTAAATAGTCAAACTGAATTAAAAATAGTGTATAATATTTTTTTTTAAAGAAAAATTCTAAAGAAAATAATTTTTTTTAATGAATAGAGGAAATCTAAGGGATTTAAGGCATGTTAAGCTCTTCGCCAGATATCGTTATTATTTCGCTTATGCTAATCCGGTCTAACGTGCACCTTCTGGCCCGTTAACTATGCTAAAGTGCATAATCCTGTGTATGACCTGTAATATCGTTGTAGTAAGGGCTGATCAGCGGCTTTCCATTACTACTGGACCAACCTGCACACTCATCCGCGGGGCCATAACTCGGGCTATGGGAGTTCGAGCACAGCCGTTAGATATTCATATCGAGAGGCAACACTCGCTGGTTTCTCGCCATTTTCATGGATTAAGAGCCGCGTTCATCCCTTTTGATGCTTGACGTATAACCCACCGCTTATCCTACGCGAAATGATTTTCATTTACGCGACGGCACGTTCGCGTATCTAAACGAGGATTAGGTAGAATAAGAATAATTCTCGTCTAGTTGATCTACGCACTTCATCACTTAGCTGTAATGCAAATCTGTAAAGTAGAAAGAGCACAAGTCCAGAATTTTATTTCTTTTTAGGGCACACTGATAGAATTATGTGAATTCGTATTATTAATTAGTAGATAAATTAGATTCTGTGTTTTTTATTCACACATTTTGTTTATTTTGTCGAGAATTTGGTCGGTTACACACAAACACGCAAGTTTTTCCGGTGAAAAAATTATTTACAGGCTATAGCAAATGGTCTCGTAGCAAAAAAGTGAGACGATTTAATAAATAATTTTTTAATGCCATGCGGTGTTTCTTTGAGCGCAGTATAGCTATAAGCAAATTTTTGATATTTTGTAAGAGATAGTACGATTACAATAAGATGAAATAAAAAATAAAAAGTAAGATATGGTATTATTTATATCCTGCGCATGTATTTTTCATGGAATAGGTTTCTTTAGTAGCAAATATAGCAGAATAATTTCTAAGAACAATATCTAAAGGTAGAAACTTTCGTTTATCGAACTGTACCATCTAAATTGTTAATGCGCCAATTCTTGCAATGTACTCTTGAACTTTCAATCTCGATTTTACAGTGCATGATATATGACAAGTTTTTTTTAAATAGTCATGATCAATTGCAAAGAAAGATATTGCTGTTATAACGTATTCTTACATGCCAACTACGTTGAATTTGTTTTTGCGTTCTCATACAAATTACATTTATTGATGAATAATATAAAGTTTTAATTGCTTTTAAAATGGATCTGATAATTTTCTTTTTTTCTTCTTCTTTTTTCAAGGAAATTTTTCCCCGCTCGCGCCAATATCTGTTTATCTTTAACTTTTAAAATTTTTTAATAAAGAATTACTTGATTTGATTGACAGAAAATATTGCTCTTTATACATCACGCACGGAATATCGTAGATTGAGATTAGCTTTAGTGACAGATTCTTCGATTAGATTTACATCGCAATTTCTAATTCAGAATATTATGGAATTGAATTTCTATTATTTTTGAAATAAATGGCTTTAAAATATCGATAAATGTCGTTGACACAACGCAGAGCAGCATGGTTAATCTAATGATGACGCATGCACCCGAGAGGCATCCGATGAGCCTAGCCACAAAGCAAACGCCCGGTCCAATAATTACGTAAATACCGGCGCCGTTGTCGTGGCACTACGCCTGGGGATGATGTACAGGTCCGTTAGGGGATTCTGAAATTTGCACCGTAATGGCTTCGCTTCTAAACGTTCGGTATTGCTTTGATTTTGAACGATTAACAGACACGGTTCGGTTTATAAATTGTCGAACTTTTTGTTCATCCATCTTCAAAAGTTGACGAGATCTCAGGTACATTCTAAAGCAGATTGAAGCTCGAAAGCTCAATGTTCGTCGAAAATAATCTGGGATCTGATAAATCGCGCGCTGTCACATAATTGTGTTCGTTTAACAATATGAAAAGATAAGACTCCGTCAATTCCCTTGCCCATTTTACGGTCGGGCATTTCGGTCACGAAACAGCCGTAAGATTCACAGGCGCAAATGAATACCTCTCCGTAAAGTTCCCCAAAACTTTCGGACGCTTCGTTCGCGCGCGGCGGTACGATTTAACTTGCTGTTATGCAACGCAGGAAACGTTCGCGAAAGTTACACGAGCCAAGTACATCGCGGACTACCGTTAACTCTAGCGAGACACGGTTTCAAGCCTAATTTGCGAGGTTCATGAATTTAAAATATCTTCCGTGTATCACGACCAAGTTGGCATCTAATTAAATTCTATCGCTCTTGTCCCGAAGAAGATTTAAAGTTAAGATCAAAATTCTGTTTGTTAGATGTTTCTCCTTTCTCAGTACTGACAGTAATGTCACTGAAGAAGGTAACGTGCTTATCTAAACAGACTTATCTACAAGTGGAACGTTACAAACATAAACTAAAGAAAAAAATATATTTTAGATTACTTATATATAAAATATTATTTATTTATTTATATAATATTAATATAGATATATACGTATATATTATATAATAAATTGTACTAAAGGTATATATTGTTTACAAAGAAAAAAGAGATAAATTTTTCATTATTTAAGTTCAATATAATCTCAAAAAAAATATAAATGAAATTTATTTTATGGTTAATCTATTGGTGCTATTAATTAACATGTACATAATTTTACTGTCATTATACTATTGCATTCTATGTAATGAGTAATAATAATCATGTATCTTTACGACTGTTTGGTATAAAATATATTTGTGATGGGTTCGTACGTCAAGTGCTACTATATTACGTATTACAGCGTTGAGAATAACGCGAATATCCCGAGGAAATTCAATGAGGAGTCGCAGTACGTCGGGAAAGTTTTCTCACGGAAGAGTCGCGAGAGTGGAACAGGGTCGAGAGGTGACGCCGCCATTATTGTGCAAATTAAGGAAAATGTAAATTCTTTATCATTTGCATCGCGCGTAACGTCGGGGAATATTCAACGGCGACTTGGGACACAAAAAGAATTCGTCGGACGATTTCTGCGAAACGAAAGTAGTCGACATATTACCACGGATTTCCCCGGGATTATGAGATTTTTCGAAGATAACGCGTCACTTTGACGAAGATTTAGGACACTTTTTGGGAATAAAATGTTTCTTTTTTATACAAAGAGCATGTTTCTTAACGTGTAACTTATATGATGTGTGATAAGTTGAAATAATAAGAAAATTATATGTATAAGTTGAAAGAGAAAAAATGCGAATTATTTGTTCTTATTTCCAGAAAGACAACTGTTTCAATTACACATTGTACTCCGATTAAACATAATCAATATTGTGAATAATTCCCAACGTAGTTTTATTAAATTTTACATTTGAGATCGAATTTTTCGGGATTCGTTGCATAGTCTCAGGTATTTTGAGAAATCATAAATCAAGGTACAAACACCACATTTTCGCCGCTTTATCTCACTCTTCCAATTCTGAAATTTTTTTTATCTCGTATTCGCGTAGTCATCCCAAAACCACCGATCGATAAGTGGCTTCGATCGTCGTGTTGCGTTAGCGTGCAAGCTATTCCAATTCCCGGACAAGCTTCATACCGATCTAATCTGATTCGGGTTGACCTCCGATTTAGGAATGCCCGGAATGCTAGCGGCTCATGTACTATGGCGCTCACATTCACGGTCTTCACCATCCACGAATTGCTACGATACACACAGCGGTTTAGCGCGGATGGGGTTCCGCATGACAGCAGCCGCGGCGCGCGGCGCGGCGGTGGTGGGCCACTTGTGTCATTAACGCATATCGATATACGGATACATAATTCCGGTTTGTTCCGATCGTGCCTCGATACCCGCGCGCGCCCGTTTATTCTTATCAAAGAAATTACGCTGCCGGGGTCTACACCCAATCAGATACACCGTTGATACGATGCAATTTAGGCTGACTTCCAATTTATAGGGCAGTTTCAATCGAGCATCGAGCAAAATTCGCGAACACGCCGTGTATGCGAAAGAGCGAATATGACGTTACTTTAACTTTTGGCAGTGTTTTTTTTTAATTTACTTTAACGATAAAAATGCATTGCAATTACGACGTTATTGCTTAGATTCGTATGGAGTTGTTCTACTTCTAAAACATCTTGTCAATTTATTACTTGCTACTTTGTCTTGGCAAAGATGTTAAAACAGTCTTAGCTAAAAATAATTAAAAACGAAAGACTTCTGCAAATTAAGAGCTTCAGAGGTAGAAGTAAATAAAATCTTATTCTGCAACGTAATTACGACGATTATGACTATATTATTATACTTTAGCAGAATTTTAATTAAGGTGCTTCTTATATTAAAAAATTAAATTCTGTTTTCTAATTCTAATGTTCTATTGCGCACAATAATGTCGCAATAAATACTGCGATGCAGCAATTTTTGTATCCCACGGGCTAAGTACTTTGCTTTCCCTTTTTTATCGGTCCGACTTTCTTTAACGTAAATATTCATACGCGAGCGTTATACGCAGCCGCGGGTCGCAGATGCACTGCTAGGAAATGAAAATTGTTAAAGGAGTTTACGTGAAAATATTTAATACCACCGTGTCCGTATTCGCCGTCTTTTCGTGTTCTTGGAACTTTCGCAGAAGTTTCGCCACGATATTCGAGAATCGAGATGGACTTTTCGCAAAATGTTAAAACGATGTCCGATAGAGGAATTACTCTAGACTTTAGATTCCGACGTGAAATAATTGTGAAATAATTGTGCCCTCGGTTTTAACGCTCGTTTTGAATAAGTGCAAGACGTGACAAACAATTAACTCGTATACCATACTTTTATTTTGTCCCTCTCCCTTTCCACAGCGGACCGCATTAGCGTTAAACTACGTGCCCGCTGTACTTTAATTAAACCCGACTATATACCGACGTTCTCGTTACTTCTCGACTCTAACGCGTTCTGAAAAAAGGGAAGAGACAGTCTGCCGCAGAAATTGTTGCCAGTCGCGTCGCGCGCGTTTTGAAGCAAAAGTTTATCATCGCAATGGAGCGCGACTTTGCTTTGAGTATCAGAATGAACATTCTCTTATTGTTAGACTCTACTTTGACATAAATATTGCTGTTACTTTGTTGATGTCTGACACTGCAAGACTTAAATTCCTTTTCGCAGAAAATATATTTTGCTGCAGTGAGTAAACGGTAACAAGAGAAATATAACACGATATTACAATACCTATAGTATAAGATACCTAATAAAAAAAGTAATTTATTTTACGCAGTTAAAAAAATATCTAATTAATTTGTTTTACTTAATAGAATAAATAACTTTTTCCCAAATATTTTGTTCATTGGAAAATTGCAGATTTAATTGAGCAGTGAATTAAAAAAAAAGAAATTTGTTACACGCTTGACAAAGCGACTATGTAATACTCTTTTATCATTCGCTGCAATATTGTGCTATGGCGGAAACAATCCTCTCTCCAAAAAAAGTTTCCATTTCCATGACAATGCGGGCTTCCGAGCGTTACACAAAGAACAGTTTCGCTATGGAAATTCACGAATGGACGTGAGAACTAAGGGGCGGTCGATCGCACAAATGAAGTGATATCGGTGCCAAGAGGTGAGAGAGAGTTAATTAAAACACTAAATTCTGCGAATTCAATTAGCGTGTTTCGGCCTGCGCGAGTTTTTTTTTTTTTTTTTATAAACCGTCGCGGAAAAACTCGCGACGGAGAAATCGCACGGCCCAAACGGCACGGGCGGTTGGAAGTGGAAGGCGCGTATAGGGGCGGGTAATATTTTACGGGCATTCATTACTTCGGAAAGAGCAGGTGACTGCCGTTTTTCAATATTTGCAATGGGGTCCGATGTCTGCAACACCGCTGCCACGCCGCGCCAGGAATGGAATTCCCGATGGGCGTATCGCATTCGCCCTGTGAGAGCGTGTGCCCGCGAGCAATGCGAAATCTCCGCGTTAAAACCTTCTCGGCCATCTCCGATCTCCGTTTATTGAATGGAAAATTTTAACTTTAATATCAGTCGTTTGCAGACGCGAACGATTTGAGGAAAGTTTTCGCAGATATTGCCTAGCGTGCCTCGACAGCTTTTCAGATGCAGGATATTTGACGGTAACGTCTGTGACAGTATAATGTCTTTCTGTTGCTCGCTTCATTCTCAATGTTAAGTAAAACAAATGTGTTTGCGTCGGAGAAGCGTGATAAACTAAAACCAGTCTTGTTAAAGATCCATCGCGTACACATGTACCATGCGTTTAGTTAGTTGTTATCTCGGTTGTTATTATTAGAATTACGGCAGCAAGTGATAGCTGTTGGATACAAAGGATTTTTTTATTCGATAAACTCCATACAAATTGCACAGTATAAACAAATTATGATGTCTCATATTATCTGAGAAACTACAATTTATATATTGCACATATAACGCGAGGTACCTCTCGCAAATTTATTTCCGCGAATAAATTATTGACGCGACACATTCTTCCAATCCGAATAAAAATTTCTGCTCGACTAATGCGTATCTCTAAATGCGGGTGTCGCGTCGCACGTATAAAGACCCCACGCATTGTATTTCCGTTTGGATTATACTTTCTCTCCGCGTAAACACGCAAAGAAAGTTGCTCCATTCTTTCTGCGAACACTCCCATTTAAATGAGTGTTTGCGAAAAATTCCTTTCCGCAGCTTCTATGCTCTAAGCGAAATATTCGTCTGTCTGATGGCAAGCTTCGTGCATATTCCGCGAGTTGGATACAGATTGCAGTTTCTTTGATGACGGACTCGCCGTTGCAAAGACGCGTATTTTCATGCTCTTAATTACGCGTTGTAAGTTATGAACTCGTTGGAAGATTCGCGAAGTCGTTCACGCGCGAATTAAATTGCAAGCATTGCGAAGCTAACTATATAGTGAGAGTCTCATATTTGTCAAACTGTTTTATTTCGCCGATATACCGTCGAAATGAATCGCGAAAACGTGACGATACGGCGAGAGGCAGGGAGATTGCGCCCTCAGGATGCAAGCTACGATTGCATACGTCCTCTTCGCATTTTTCACAAATATTACAGGTTACAGGCAACACCGTCGCGTCGCCGTCTATCGTATTGATAAGCGCGAATCTCTCTTCGTCGTCTGCCGCGCCGGGGTCGCTGACATCGTGTGTTCGGTCTTACGACCTCCTATGTACGCTTCTGGGACATTATTAGCCCTCGGGACTTTACATCGCGCCGAGGCTCATTGCCCTCTCTCGCTAGAAACACTCTCCTGAAAGCGCCGCGCCATGTTCTTACACGCGGGACTTATTTCCTAAATGCGCCGAGAGGTTTATGGCGCGACGTGGAAAAAGAAGTAAAAGGATAGGCTTGGGGAGAGCCTTGAATGGGATAAAGAAATGAGGTACGTTGGTATGAATAGCCGATGTGTCGTTCGAACTTATGAGCGTTGTGCGCGCGATACTTGTTTCAAACGAGAGAGCTTGAGCCTGCTTAATGTATTTCACCGTTTTCAATTTTGTCGCGCAAAAGAAAAAGAAAAATTAAATTTAGTCAGTATAAGAACTTAATGTGCGTTTGCAGTTATTCGTTATTATTACTATTAACGACTGTCTTAACTTAATATTATTCCGTAACTTAATATTAACATATTTTTCCGATGGTAATTGTGGAATTTGAAAGTATCTGCTTTATATACTTCTTCGTTCCAGTTTTATATGCATATAAACGAAGGAGAATCTTTCACATACGATGTTTTCACACTCCGCGGCACTATGTTATTGAGTTTGATATGATCAGACCTCGTTGAACTTTGGATCTGGAAGGAAGCGGTGATATCGTAACGTTCGAAACGACGGAATTTGTTTCAACGCCATGTAAACACGTACGATCGGGAGAAGAAACTCGGAAACAATAGTTTTACATGAAAAAGAAATTTTCTAAATAAAATTTATTTATGATAAATTCGTGATGTAGAATGACATTTAATCATTCCAATAAATCCAAATATAGATAAATTATATTGATCGATTATTGATAATCTATTATTCATCAATCTTTTTTAAAATAATTATATGAAAATACCTCATTAAAATTCTTTTCAAATATAATTTTTAAAAGTTTCAAATATATTATAAAATATATTTTTCAATTTTATAATGAAAGAGTCTGCATAGATTTTAAAGGTGCTTAGTTTAATATAAATCCAGTATTTTTATGAATAAATTCATTAAACTGAATCTTTACTTAACATAATTTGTATATTTCCTCTTTCGCAAGAGATAAAAAATATATAAACAAATTTATCTTGAATATATTAAGAATGCAGGATATGAATGGAGAACGATATTATATAATTTCATGGTTGAAAGCGGAAGTACTTATCACTTTGGCCTCAGAGGAATTCGGGGATTAAATGCTACAGATTTGACATATTAATGAGAATCGTATAATCTCTATTCGCTCATATCTAGGATAAGCATTTGTTATGCCATGTTATGTACTAACTAAAGCCACTGCTATGTCTCATTAAACCGAAATACTATTTTATTCCGTCAAATATGTATGTCTTTAATAAAATATGAAGTTACAGTTTTATCTCTCTTGAAAACTTTATTAATTGTCAGTATCGTCACGTAAGCAGTATTGTTTATTTATTGACGATATACATGTATATAAATATATTTTTATTACATTCCAAATTTAATGTCTATTTTTTAAAAGTGGGCAGAATATTTTAATTAAAGCTATTTATAATTATTTCTACCTAGGTCTCATTCTACCGCCATCGCTTATAATTAACGTATCAGAAATTACAAAATGTTATAAAATATTTAATAAAGTTAACTTAAATTTTATTTTTAAAAGTTTAATTAAAATTTATATTTTTTTGTTAACGCTTTTTTACCATATTTTAAAATAATTACTTATTAGTTTTGGATTATATCTAAAATATTTTTAAGTATTAATTAAAATCACATATGTCGAGCGAAGTAGAAAATAGGAATTGGATGCGGTAATGCGAATTTATGTAGTTTGTAATTAATTGCAGTATTCGCTTGAATTATGTGTTAATTAAATGATAATTTAATTTTGTCGTAATATATTAAGAAACTTTAATTAACGCTTTGACGTTTGTTCTGCTGTAACTGTTATTCTATTTTAACATATAACATATAACATGACGGGATGTTTTCCTGAGTGTCATCATTTGGATCATAATTGATTAACGGCAATCATTACATAAATATGATAATTAAAATAATGCGATATGTTTCTTGATTCGTCAAAATAAAATTTTTTATTCTCTGCACACGGGGAGAGACGGTCCTGACTTTAAGAAAGAGGAGTACTGAAAAGTATGTTTCTCTCTCTAACTTACTCCAGACAGGCGTCTGCTATGTATTGTCTCAGACCATATCTATAAGATCTATGTATGCGAATGTCAGATCATCCGCTGGATGGCATCCGCTAGCTGGCGTTTCTCGTATTTAAAATACGACAAACAATGATATATAAAAGCTTGTTGGAATGACACCGCTAGGGTATTCATAGTCGGATCTTATATTTAAGACCGAAATAAGATCCGATTATGAATACCGGCCTTAATAAAGCAAAAAAAAAACCGTTTGGAATCGGCGTTATAAACTGTAGGTCTCATGGTGTCAAAATGACACCGAATAATATTGTAAAAAAAATACACGAGAACAAAAATAATTATATTCGTTTCCCGTAATTTTTGAATGCTAACTATGATCCCGTTTATTGCTCTATTACGTCACAAATAAATTATTTATAAATTAATTTTATAGAAGCATCATATGATATTTTTCATATAGGTACCAAGTATTCGTATAAATGAATACTGCACAAATTTAAATAATAAAATAGTTTCATTAACATTTAAGCTTTTGTATGTATATACGGGCATACCTTTCCAGTACATACGTGAGTCTGTTGCGTTCGACGCTATTTTTCCTACGTTAAAGTATTTAGAAAACTCATAAAAAAATTCACAAACATCTGTCTACATTGTAATTGACGATTTTATAGTCATTTTAATAAACATTGTTTATTTAATATTTTATTTTTAATGAACTTTGATTAAGAATAAAGGAAAAAGATGGGTTTCTTTAAGAATTTATATTTCTTTTCTATGCAGAAGGAAAAAATCTTTTATGCCCGGTTTACCAACGTCGTTTGACTTGAATCTTACAATTAGTTCAATTCACTCTTTGTCTCTTTCTAACAGTCTCCCTTAGAAACAGACGAAGAGTGAGTTAAACTAAGGTTATAAAATTAAATGACGTTGGTGAAAACGGACATTAACGTCTTTCACTTTAGAGAGATGTGTTCAAGAAAAAAAAAGGGGCGTTTTATTTAAAAAATTGATTGCATTTATACACGCGATTTGTATTTATTTAAATTTAATATTTTAGAGTTTATGTTAAGAAAAACAGATAACATCTCTTGTTCTTTACACTCTAAAAATTATTTATATATTTAAATATTTATTATAGTAACATATTTACATAATTACAACTACAAAAGCAATTACGTACTTAGAGATTAAAACTTCCATATTCAGAACGTGATTTAACCCACAGCTTAACACATGGACGTGATATTGGAGTGGCGATATGATAAATTAACCGCTTATGACTTTAATTAGCGAATCATTGTCTGTTACTTCGTGTCTGGCAGCCAGATATATAATTCTGCCCTTTGCACGCAACGAGATCACGCGGCGCGAGTCGGGATAAAACGTGTGAGGGCGCCAAAAGAGGGAAGCAAGGGCGAGGGTTGAGTGCGTGGAGGAGAGTGGTAGTGGGCGAGCATTGGGGAAAATTACTGCCCTAGTTAGAATCCGCGTCGAGAGGGAATGATAAGAGGGCGGGGGAGGAGGGGAAAGGGAGAGTAGGATATGACGGAAGCACTCATACGGTCCTTTACGTACGTGACCACAATAAGGCACTCTCGGACAAGCCTATATATCATACTTCTGAAGTATATTTGTCACGATTACGCAAAGCCATTCTGACACATTTTTGCTATAACGAATTCTTGCTTTTCGAAAATCGATCTAAATCCCTCATTAATATAGAAAGCATTAGATTATTCCATAAGTTTGTGCGAATTTAGGCAGATATATTTATTAACTCAATTAACTTTTTATATAGATGTAGAGAAAAATCCAATTGAAAATTATATCAAATAAAAAAATGTAACAGTTTTTATAATGTGAAAAATGTTGAATACGTTTCTTTATTTTGTTTTAAAATTTCTTAAAAATAAGCACATGGCTTACGATATATTAAGAATAAATTTATGGAGTGACTTGACATGAGCAAATGGAACGTAAGTTGCGTGCACGTTAAGACTAAAAAGACTAAGAATCTACTGAATGATGCAAAATGTCGTTGCGCGACACAAGTCGTTTTACGTACAATACGACTCTTACGTAAAAGACATCGGGGTGTAATGTAAATATGTATTATGCAAATCTCTTAGTCATCTTCATACACATTTGGCACGAAGGTAATGTTGCATGTGTTTTTAAAAACGCATCTTGGCAGAAGTAAAAGGATAGCGTTAGCTTAAAGAGAAGAAATCATATGGCGATTGCAATCACCATTACATTTAAATTTTAGACTTGTCTTACAATTAAGTGTATTTAGAAAAAAAGCTGATAATAATTATTAATTTATCTTGAAATTAATTTATATTATATTATGAAACTTTTTCAATACTTAATACTATATTAGAAATATCAGAAGAGTTGAAGTTTCGTATTAATTACATAGAATTGCGAAGCAATTGCCCGCAATTTAATCGTGTAATGATAACACTACACAATAAATATAATATGATTCTAATTGTAGTAAATTATGGTATTCATTACAGTAAATTGCGCGTGCGCGTACGTAAATGCATTCTCGAGTTAATAATAATTTCGCAATTGTCAAAACCGCAGATTTACATTACTGAGGAAATATTATAACATATGTCATACGAGAGCGATAAATATAAAGATTAATTACTTTATTATTTATTCAAAATAATTATTAAAAATATAAAATATTTGCTGTATAAAAATATTTGCTAAAGTTAAACAGAAAGAAATAAAATGAAGAGCGGTATCAATAGTGTTAATGGACAGCAGTTAATTAATACAATGTTATTTTCTTGGTACGCTGCTATGGATATATATTCGTGAGATATTTCGAGGTTTGCTCTTCTTGTTCTCTCATTTTATCTTCTCAACACATTACGACGTTACATTTGTAATCGGTATGTGTGGCTTCAGGCATCCGGAGTAATTCTAACGCAGTGCACGCGGGGTAATTTAGGTCGTACGTGACTCGCGTTATGGGACATTGTTGCTTTCGGTAAAAAGAAGTCGCGCCGTATTCAAATTCTAGCACGTGCCACCGTTACAACGTTTTCCAAACCGCAGTCCGGAGAGTCAAGGCGCGCCCATTCTCAAAGAAATACATTTTTTCTCCTCCGTCGTTTAAAAAGGTATAATATTTCGACTGCCAGATTAATCTAGGTTTTTTTTCGAAACTAATATATTAAATCTAAATTACACGAAAGAATAAGTGTATTTCCGACTGTAATTACGAAGATGATATTTAGAAGATATTCCAAATTAATTTTGTTAATTGCACTTGATATTTGAGAAATGGACGCTCCTATTTCCTCTCTCAAAGTTGCATTCCATTTATATGTACAATGTACATTAATATCTCGATACGACGACACTTGTATATACAAACACAACGATGCTTGTTTGCTAATGCCAGAATTAAATTTAATTGCAATAGCATCTCTTATTACTGGTAATTCTGGATATAAAAATGAGAGCTCGTTTAATGGCCTCTAACACGCGGAGTACACAATGGTGTGGATTAAGCGCGGCGGAAGACGAGGAGGCGGGGAGGGAGGGAGATTAGAATATCCCCGGTTCAGCGGATTTCTCAGGTAAGAGCGAAGAGGGCGGGCGACTTCCCTAGATACTCCTCGTTCTCGGCATTACCCAGGGCTTCCGACGAAATTATTACGAGCTGAAGGGGAGTTTCGGTGGGTAGCCGCGCGGAGAGTAATTAAATTTCGGCGGGTGTATGCGCGCTCGGAACACACTGGGTGGAGAGGACGAGAGAGGGTGTCGAGGATGGCATTTGTAGCTGTCGCCGAAAACAGGTACAACGGGCGAAGCATGGCGGCGGCGCGGCGGCAACGGTGCGGTTCTGTTACTACGGGCTTAAATAATCTCGGAGTAGCGGAGGAGTGACAGAGGCCGATCCGGCTTAGTTAATTGAAAGGAGGGGGGAATGCCCTTATTCCGGGGTGGCGATTATCGCTGATTGTGTATAAACGGATGCGCGCGTGGAACTTATAACTGATTCTCTTAAACCGTTTTCCTCTCCTCTTGTATTTCTCTATTCTTGTCGTTCCTTCCGTTCTTTATGCGACACGCATTATGATCTCTTCAGCCTAGCTCGCGAGCCTTACGAGACTTTTACAGGCCTTTTTATCGGGAAGAAGGAAATGCAAGATGCGGGAGATGTGCATTCGCATCTATTGTGCATTGCCGGTGTAAAAGGACGAGGCGATAAAAAAAAAACGCGTAGTGAATCATAGACGCTTCACCGGTATGGCCGGGAAGAACAGAATCGGACGTTCGTGCGATGGTTTACGAAGAGGCGCCTCGCGGAGATGTAGGTCAGGACGAAAAGGGGAAGAACTGACCCAGCAGAAATGCGAACACGGCGAGCGTGCCAGCGGTTTGTCGCGCGAAACGAAAGAAAGAGAAAGAAAATGAGAGAGAGAGAGAGAAAAAACGAAAGAGAGTCTATTGTATTCTGGGAAAACTCACCTGCCACAAATAGAATTATATATAACGACTGAAGAACTGCAATGGCTATATAGAAAAACCGCGAGTGCCAAAAATATAAATATATCAGGAAATATATCTCTCTGTTAAATATTTTATTTATTGCAAAAAGATATAAAGAGAAAATATAACTTTTACTCATTGCCAATATTTCCAACTTGACAATTATAATACAAATAAGTTGAAGAATAACGAAAGTATAACCTATAGTTTCCCGAGAAAATAAACAAAATCATTTTTCTGCGTAATTGAAGTTTATGCATGTAAAGCTTGCGTAAAGCTGTTAAAGCGATGGGAGAGGAAACAAATTACCACCGGTTCAAAATCCGCTCGATTACGTTGCACGTTTTCTGGCTTTCTTGATAGTATCATTTTTTAATTGTGTTGTGCGTGTTTTTATTATTTATTATAAAATAAATAAATTCAAAAATAAAGAAAGCTTTCTTTCCTTTAAAGATAATTGTTTCCTTTCCTGATTTTGTATGTCGTATTTATAATAAAGAAGAGCATATTTGTCTTCTTTTTCTTGCACATTAATCGAAAATTCGTGTAACCGTTTTTTCATGGTTCACCTTCGTTAAAGGGACACGAGAAGTTTTTTTCTCCTACATGAAACGGCGTGTCATGCAAACTCGACATAATTCACAAATCGATTTTCTGTCGAGGAACGCACAGATTTTAACAGTTTCGGAAGCGCGAGATTGGAACGGGCTTAACGCGAATATATGACTGCGGATAGCGATATGCCCATTGGCCACGTGTTCTGGCCATAATTCTTTGCGGATCCCTCGCTTAGAATGGTAAGTGTCGTACTCTGGATAATTTCCAAGTGGGACGACAATAACCTGATCCAGCATCGGCGGTAAAAACCTTGGATGATAAATATTATATCTACATATAATTGCGCACGGCAACAGATGCGAGCGGTTTGAGTATTATTGCTATTGCAATTATAATACCATGCATTACCGATTAGAACGAATTTATCCCGACACCACCTGACCCTTAATTAATGATGCAAACATATGGACACCTTTTATCCATTATTCATTATTAATTAATACGACACTTCTCGAAAAAAATACTTTTCCAAATTCTTTTATGTAAAGATTTATACATATTTTAGAAAGCATTAATATCAAAATAACAAAAATGATAAAATAATAAGAATAAGCTACAATTTTGTCATTAATCTCATACAATTACAATCGTAATTATTCCTTTTAATTGGTGCTGGCTGGATCACTTGAAACTCAATGGACATTCGTTAGTTTTCAAAAATTATATACTCATACACATTCTCTTTACATCGCAAAGATGTAAAAAATTAAAAACTCGAAAACTGTTGCTTTTTACTGCTGCTTTATGTTCTATATTTATACGCAAACTAACTTTTTGATTATCCAATAGACTACGGATGAAGAATGATACAGCTACACAGAAAAAAAGAAGTGTTAAATTGAGACTTATATTCTTGTATATAAGCAAGAATATATAATCTTGAAATGAGATATAAATTATGTTAAAGAAAACTTGTTTGACTGAAGGTATTTATATAGTTTAATCAGGAACAAAAGTTGAAATTTTTATAAGAAGATTATAGATTCTTGCTTATATACAAGAACATAAGTCTTAATTTAACACTACTTTTTTTCTGTGTATATACAGTTCTCTAAAAGATACGTTTTAGAGGGATTTAAATATGACATATTATTACATAATGATAATCTTTCGATATTGATTTAACTTTCGGAAGAGATCCCACGATGACAAGATTTAGATCTGTAGAATGTAGCAACTTGGCAATGGAATTTTTTCTCAATTAAAAGTTTTCTAATAGACGGTAGAGACAACATCTTTAGAAGTCACGATTCAGTTCCGGACATCTTAATGGAAGAGAAATTCCGGAATTGTTATCAGCAGTGCGGTAGGATCGCTGAATCCAGCGTTTGCATTCCCAAGCTGCGTACTTCGAGAAGTAGATACATAGAATGTTGAATTATAATTAAGTTGGATAAACAATTTTGAAATGCGTTGCTCTCGCTTAATTCTTTTAAGACAAAAGCATCGTAACTCACGTGGATTGATCGTCTGAGATTGCTGATTCGTATAGGCATTAAACGCGAACGCCAAACAGTAAAACATACGAAATCGACGGCACGTAGTCGACGAACCGATATCCGGTCAGGTCGTAATGATAAACCCGATTTGCATTCTGCGCGACCTCCGCGTGATTTAAACGATTCTACCGGCTCGCTTGTCGTAGGCGCCGCGATTCGACCAGTCCACTCCGAACGGGTAAATAAATGTCGGTCTGGCAAATTGAACGGATATCCTTGCTCCGATTTCGTGCAAACGATGCCGAATTCGAGGGTGCTGCATTTGCAACGCGTATAACCGTGCTGGCCGCGTGATTCCGGTGCATCAAAGCTCTCGTTAACAAAGCGACAACAACATGAGTTTAACAGTGCTACTTCATAAATACTGAGAGTCACATAAATAAAAGCTAAATGTTCTTAACATGAAGTAGAGATTTGTTTTAAAGTAAAGATGAAAGCATTCTATATTTTATATGAATAATTTTTTTACTTTTGCTATGGCGTTTGTTTTATGCTTTCAATTATATTTGCATGTAAACGCCATCCCTGTCAAAGCATACTCATGCAAGTACATACAAAATTATAATATATAATTTGTGTATTCATTTTCTCTGCATATTTGCGTGAAAGATAATACTTTACATTAAACAGATGCTTTACTTATGGTTTTTTAAAGCTTTGATAAATAATTCCAACTCTTAATGAAGAAATTCTATATCTCCATTTTATTTTTAATCTATTATTATTTATTATATATTATATATTATGATCTATCTTGTAAAAGAATGAGATTCATTGACCGTAAAGTATCTGAAAATCGTTAGACTTATATTTAAATTCAAATATTAATATGTACATAGTAAAGTTAATTAATTCTTGAGTAATATTAATTAAAAGTTTATTATTAATATACATTAAGTTATTAACTAATTTACTGAAACACGTATTGTTGATTATAAATACATGCATTTACGATTCTGTGTGTCGTAAATGGTGCGATGCATCGATGCACCGATCCATCGAGATATGTGGTTTGCGCGACGAACGGTATTGAGGCCAATCGAGTTGGCTGGTCGCCAAACATGGAAATATATTAACATACGAATAAGTTCAGATATCCGCCGAGCGGCCGAGTAACGCGTTTTATAGCTCACCGCGTCCGTACATCGAGCGGACTTCCGGCTCTATCGCCGATCTAGTCCTGAGCGAGCCAATGTTGAAAAGCACGAGACTTCTCGCGTTTGCAAGTTTGCAAGCGGAATTCTGCCTCTCGGCGACCGTCTGCAGATGACACGATCGAAATTTCTGATCTCTATGTTTACAAGTTGAATCGTAACCATTCTGATAAATTGAAGAACATTGACCCGCGATAGTTTAAATGCGTTTTGCAAATTTTTGTGACACTCTGATAACAAATTCTAATATCAAAATGTAAGAAGAATTATTCGTTTAAATCTGAAATAGAATCTAAGGAATTTTACGTTGCAAAAATGTTTATAAATCTTGGAGCTTAATAATAATAATAATTTAAAGTTACGGATTAAGAAAACAAGAAAGAGGCTTTTTAGAAAGACAAAAGAACTAAATAAAATTCGAAAATAATTTTATTTCTATTATTTTAATTCCTATAAAAATTCTTTTGATTTTACAAAGCATGTAATAATTGTTAAAATTATAATCTAATTAAAAAGAGCGGAGTTTAAACTAATGCAATTTTATACATGTAAAAGTTCGTACAGTCTGACTTCGATCTTCGAATCGTAGAATTGCTTTTCATTCTTCATTTTGTCTTACATTTAAATTCTCCAACGTCCCAGGATAGAAAACTTTTATTAAAAAACCGGATCTCTATAATCCTACATAGATACCGCATATATTCAAGAAGATGAAATTAGATAAAACATATCTATCCGATAGATATATATTTAAATAAATTATGACATTTCTAACAATATTTGCAACAAATAAATATAAATTGTACTTGTAACATAAACCTTTAGAAAGTTCATATTGATGAATATAAGCTCTCTGTCAAATCTCTATTTTTATATTTACGACATAATACCATAAAGCAGCAACGCACACGTTAATGACGGTCGTTTAGTCATATCGAGCGCGTGAAATTTATGTTTCCAAACTGTCGCGAGATTTGTGCAAAAGGGTCCATATAATGCGAAGGTACATCGTGACCGCCCGGTAACTTTTGGACGCTCGTCGGCTCGAAAAGCTTCGTAATAGGCTTGCGAGCTCTTATCGGCGAGCTAGGTCGTTACCGAAATGGGGAAAACTTACGATTTACGAGTGCACGGTAAGTTTACCGAACGGCTTCGTCGAGGCGGAACCCGCCTCGCCGACGTGATAGGGTAATTTCCTCGGTTTCTAAGAAGACACGAGAAGCGACGTTGATTTCCCTGCTACCTTGCGAGATGCACGCATCATTTGTATATATCTTGCATTTAAATGACTTGGCAAGTCTAAAGAAGCTTAGAAATATAATGTGTCACAGGAAATGCGATAGGATTTGCACCATATGATAAGAAACTAAGATATTTTTATACATAATTTTTCGATTTATATTTATTTTAAAGTGATATTTTTAAAATATATATATTATTTTCAATTTATTGCATAA